>NC_090442.1:239710851-239891213 GCF_031143425.1 Pleurodeles waltl | reverse complement strand
AACATCTACCCTTGTCTTGGGTGACCAACACTTCCCACAAAGTCAGATATTAAAAAACAACAGCAAATGTGGTGGATGTGTCTGTGGGTGTTGTGGTGGTGTCTGGGGGTATGGTGACTGAGGTGTGTGGGGCTGTGGGTTGTGAGCTATTGTAGGAGGCTGGCCTGGCTTGTAGTGGGTACCTTGGGTACTCACACCTTATACCAGGTCCAGTTATCCCTTATTAGTGAAATGTAGTAGTGTTCTAGCAGCTTAGGCTGATAGAGGTAGCTGTAGCAGAGCAGCTTAGGCTGAACTAGGAGACACGCAAAGCTCCTGCAATACCATTTTTAGTTACACAGTACTTATACACAATAAAAGACAATACTCAGTATTACCAAAAATAAAGGTACTTTATTTTAGTGAAACAAGACCAAAATTATTTTAGAGGCAATACTCCTTCTGGAGGTAAGTATTATATACAATATATACACTAGGCACCAAAATTAGGTAAGTAAATAGGATAGTGCAAACAATATAAAATACCATAGAATGCAATAGGAAGAAATAGGCCTTGGGACAAGACAAACCATATACTAAGAAAGTGGAATGCAAATTCCCCCCTAGGCAGGTGTAGTGTGTAGAGGGGCACTGGGAGTGTCAGAAAACCACAAAGGTTGGTACAATACCCCACCCCAGAGCCCAGGAAAGTAGGAGTAAAGTACTGCAGGTTTCCTTAGGACACACTAAAAGTCGTGAATAGAATTATTGCAAGAACCAAGCAAGACTGCAAGCAACAAATGGTGGATTCCTGGACCTGAAGACCTGTAAAGAGAGGAGACCAAGTCCAGAAGTCGCAGAAAATTCCAGGAAGGACAGAAGCCCCCGCCAACCTAAAAGATGGTGCAAAAGAGTATTCTCTGGTTGGAAGAAGTCTGCAGAAGAGCACCAAAGAAGATGGCTTTGGGTTCCTGCATGATGCAAAGTATGTCCCACATGGAGATGTTGGATGCAGGCGAGTTGTAGTGCTGGATTAGTCCAACAAGCCTTGGTTCAAGCAATGTTGCGGATTGTGTCAAAATGGCACTGCCTGGACCCAGGAGGGACCTGGAGGCCTCAACTCAGACTGAGGAGGCAGAGGGGGCTCCCAACACTGGAGGGAACCCACAGATGACCAGGCAGCACCCACAGAGGTCCCAGGACACGGGGACAAAGAAGGTGCAAATTCCGGTTGCTGCAACACTACAAAGAAGGTCCCACGCCGCCCGAAAACAACTCAGCGAGTTGAGTGTCACAGGATAGAGTGCTGGGGACCTGGGCCAGGCTGTGCATGAAGGATTCTTGCATATAATGCACAGAGGCCTCAGGGGGTGAAGATGACGTGGTGCACAGGGGTACTGTCGCAAACGGGAAAGGCAAGCTCTTACCTCCTCCAAATTTGGACAGCTGGACCTTAGGACAGTCTGTGTCAAAGGGGTCCACCACCTGTGTTCCAAGGAGCACGCACATCATCAGGAGAGGAGTCCCAGAGAACCTGTTGTTGTCTTAGAAGGTTCCTTCTGGAGCAGGGAAGTGACTCTCTCACTCCACAGGAGATTTCTTTGGTCCTTCTGGTGCAGGGTGAAGACAGGGAGTCCCCAGAGTGTGCACACCATGGAAACTGTTGCAGTTGCTTGCTGGAGCTGAAGTTGTAGAGTCGCAGTAGCCTCTCTGGATACTTTGTTGCAGTTACAGCAGTTCCTGGAGCAGTCTGCGGTTGAACCGAGGTCAGAGGATGAAGCAGGAGTTGCAGAGGATTCCTGGTGGAAACTTGCAAGCTAAATCTGAAGAGGAACCTACAGGAGAGACCCTAAGTAGCCCTGAGACGGGGATAGGCTACCTACCCAGGTATGCACCTATCAGGAGGGGTCTCTGACGGCACCTGTTGGCACTGGCCACTCAGAGATTTCCAGAGTGTCCCCACACCTTGGAAAACAAGATGGCTAACGCAAGGGACACAATGCAGGAGCTCTGGGCACCACCCCTGGAGTGGTGAATGAGAGGGGTGTGGTCACTCCCCTTCCCTTTGTCCAGTTTTGCACTAGACCAGGGACAGGGGGTCCCTGAACTGGTGTAGACTGGCTTATGCAAGGAGGGCACCATCTGTGCCCTGTAAAGCATTTCCAGAGGCTCTGCAAGGCTAGCCCTCCCAAGCCTGTACCACCTATTTCCAAAGGAAGAGAGCGTACCACCCTCCTCCCAAAGGAAATGCTCTGTTCTGCCTTCCTGGGACAGGGCTTCTCAGACCCCAGGAGGGCAGACCCTGTCTGTCAGGTGGCAGCAGGTGTAGCTGCAGTGCAAGCCTCAGAGAGCTGGTTTGGCAGTACTGGGGGTCCACAGTGGAGCCCACAGGATGCATGGGATTGGCCCCACAATACCAGATTTGGAATAGGGGGACAATTCCATGATCCTAGACACCTTACATGGCCGTATTCAGAGTTACCATTGTGAAGCTACATATAGGTATTGACCTATATGTAGTGCACGTGTGTAATGGTGGCCCCGCACTCACAAAGTCTGAGTATTTGGCCCTGGACTGTGTGGGGGCACCTTTGCTAGTGCAAGAGTGCCCTCACACTTAGTAACTTTGCACCTAGCCTTCAGTAAATGAAGGGTAGACATATAGGTGACTTATAAGTTATTTAAGTGCAGTGAAAATGGCTGTGAAATAGTGTGTGTAATATTTCATTCAGGCTGCAGTGGCAGTCCTGTGAAATGGTTTGTCTGAGCTCCTTATGGGTGGCAAAAGAAATGCTGCTGCCCATAAGGATCTCCTAGAACCCCAATGCCCTGGGGACCCAGGTACCATATACTAGGGACTTATAAGGGGAGGTCCAGTGTGCCAATTGGAATTGTCGTATGAAGTCACTAAACTATAGTGACTAATTTGGAAGCAGAGAGAGCATAAGCACAGAAGTTCTGGTTAGCAGAACTTCAGTGACACAGTTAAGCACTAGTGACAACACACACAGTATGCCACAAGCTATGGGCACTGGGGTCCTGGCTAGCAGGATCCCAGTGAGACAGTAACAACACACTGACATACATTCACAAACAAGCCAAAAGTGGGGGTAACCATGCTACAAAGAGGCTACATTCTCACAGGTGTTTTCTGGGTGTATGGTGGGTGTGATGGATGTGTCACTGGGTGTTGTGGTGGTGTCTGTGGGAATGGTGGATGTGGTGTGTGGGTCAGTGGGAGTGTCTGTTGAAATGGTGGCTGATGTGGTGTCTGTGGGTGAATGTTGAGTGCCTGCATGCCGGCGTGCCTGGTAGAGTTTGTGTCGCTGTGTGCTGCTTGTGTGTGTTGAGGTTGGTGCATGCGGATGTGTCTGTGTGCTTAGGACAAGCAGGGGAATAGGGAATTTGGATAGGGAAGAGAGAGGATGTGGGAGGGAGGATTGGGGATAGATTGCTGTCATCATTGAGGAGGCCAGAGCCTGAAAATATTTCGGTAGGCCAGACACCATCGAAATCATGAACACCATCCATTCCGGCTCTCCATATGACCCCTGCACTCACCACATCCTCAACAAAGCAAGCTCCGTCATCGCACCACAACTACGTAAGATCATCAACAGCTCCTTCGAATCTGCCACCTTCCCAGAGAGTTGGAAACACACTGAGATCAACACCCTCCTCAAAAAATCCAAGGCGGACCGAAAAGACCTCAAGAACTTCTGGCCTATCGCCCTGCTCCCCTTACCGTCAAAATTCATAGAGAAGGCTGTCACAACACACAACTAACCCGCTTCCTCGAGGAAAACTGCACCCTAGACCCTTCCCAATCCGGAATCCGCAGCAACCACAGTACAGAAACCACCCTCATTGTCGCCACCGACGACATCAGAACCATACTGTACAAAGGAGAAACCGCAGCCCTCATCCTCCTGGACCTCTCGGCCGCGTTCGACACCATCTGCCACCACACCCTATGCTCACGCCTCAGCAATGCAGGAATCTGCGAAAGAGCCCTGGACTGGGTCACCTCCTTTCTCACCGGCAGAACCCAGGCAGTCCACCTCCCCCCATTCCGCTCGGAGGCCACCAAAATCATCTGCACCGTACCCCAGGGTTCGGCCCTCAGCCCGACCCTCTTTAACGTCTACATGGCCCTGCTTGCTAACATCACCCGATCCCACAACCTCAACATCATCTCAAACGCTGACGACACACAGCTGATCCTATCTCTCACCAAGGACTCCGCCAAGACCACCCTCCACGAAGGAATGAAGGCCATCGCCGAATGGATGCCTCAAACTCAATTCCGACAAGACGGAAGTCCTCATCTTCGGCTCCACCCCCTCCGCATGGGATGACTCCTGGTGTCCTGCCACTCTCTGAGCCGCTCCGACTCCCGCCGACAACGCACACAACCCAGGATTCATCTTGGACTCCCCATTATCTATGACCCAACAAGTCAACCCCATCTCCTCCTCCTTCTTCAACACCCTCTGTATGCTCCGAAAGATCTACAAATGGATACCCACCGAAACCAGAAGAACAGCCACCCAAGCCCTCGTAAGCAGCAAACTGGACTACGGCAATGCCCTCTATGCAGGAACCACAGCCAAACTCCAGAAGAGGCTGCACTGCATCCAGAATGCCTCTGCACGCCTCATCTTGGACATCCCCCGCCTCTGCCACATCACAGACCACCTGAAAAACCTGAACTGGCTCCCAGTCAACAAAAGAATCACCTTCAAACTCCTCACCCACGCTCACAAAGCACTGCACAACACCGGACCAGAATGCCTCAACAGACGGCTCTCCTTCTACACCCCGACCCGGCATCTCCGCTCCGCTCCACTGACCTCACCCTCGCAAGCGTCCCACGCATCCGCAGAACTACAACCAGCGGTAGATCATTCTCGCACCTCGCCACCAAAACGTGGAACACTCTTCCAACCCACCTGCGCCAGACCAAATACCTCCTTTCCTTCAGGAAACTTCTAAAGACCTGGCTGTTTGAGCAGTAGGAACACTCCTTTCTCCCCCCCCTCCTCAGAGCCTTGAGACCCTCATGGGTGAGTAGTGCGCTTTACAAATTCCTGATTGATTGTTTGATTGATTGACATGTCACTATGAATGTCTTCCAGGAAAGCATTTGTCTGAAGTTGGCTTACCAACCCTGGATGGTATTCACAATGGCAGTCTGCCCCACAGAAGGCTATTGACCTCCTGATACTCCTCAGGAGGTCAATAGCCTTCTCACTCAGGACACCAGGATAACAGGGGCCGGCACTGAGGTACCTAGGGCAGAGGAGACGCCCACCCTCTTAGGTGAGTGGGCATGGCTAATTGGGTGGGGAGCAAAGAGGAAGGGTGGTGCTAGTACTGGGGGTGGCGGACAAGGATGGTACAGAAACAGGGCCTGATGGGTCCCCCACCACTAGGGAGTGGCCACTGGAGGTAGAATCTAAAGATGACAAGGTTGATCCTGTGTCCTCAGTGGCACTCCCCTCACCTTCCGGGCCACTGGGTCCCTCCGTGTCGGTGGTGTCATGACTGTATGTACCATGGCCAGATGCTTCCCCACTTGGTTTTGTCCTGTCTCCTTCACTTGCCTGGGATGATGCTCCAAATACAAAGGGGAAAAGGGTCTCCACATGTTCCTGATCACACCTGAACAAAAGCTGTGATTTACAAACAGTACCATGACGTCAAATAGGCCCCAGCAACAAACTACTTCAAGGTGACTCCTACATGAATCATACATATACATTTATGTCATATGAACTGTCAGGTCTCAGATCTTCAATTGCATGGGTGAAGTTGTGCAATCATAATAACCATTGAACAAGTAGAAGACTATGGGGGTCATTCTGACTCCCGCCGGCCGCGGTAACCTCAGGGCCGGCGGAAGCCGCCAGAATACCGCTGCGCGGTCAGAAGACCGCCGCGGTTATTCTGAGTTTCCCGCTGGGCGGGCGGGCGACCGCCAGAAGGCCGCCCGCCCAGCGGGAAACCCCCTTCCACGAGGATGCCGGCTCCGAATGGAGCTGGCGAAGTGGAAAGGGAGCGACGGGTGCAGTTGCACCCGTCGCGATTTTCAGTGTCTGCTATGCAGACACTGAAAATCTTGGTGGGGCCCTGTTAGGGGGCCCCTGCAGTGCCCATGCCATTGGCATGGGCACTGCAGGGGCCCCCAGGGACCCCACGACACCTGTTACCGCCAGCCAGGTTCTGGCGGTCAAAACCGCCAGAACCAGGCTGGCGGTAAGGGGGTCGGAATCCCCATGGCGGCGCTGCCTGCAGCGCCGCCATGGAGGATTCCTCAGGCCAGGGGAAAACCGGCGGGAAACCGCCGGTTCTCCTTTTCTGACCGTGGCCTGGATGCACAGCCAGCCTGTTGGCGGTGCATCCACGGTCCCCGGCCCTGGCGGTCCATGACCGCCAGGGTCAGAATGACCCCCCATATCATCTTCAATGCTTTGCCTCATGGAGCATACCTGTTACCTGCTGTCATACAATAGAAGGCCAACGCCAAGTTCATTCCAACAGATCCCACACAAGGTCATGCAGACATCTATTTCTCACATACTCATTAACACAACAATAAGAAATGATGCTCCAAATCCTGCCATGTTGCTGACAGCAGTACAGTATCCTGAAGAAGGTGACATGGAAATACTCACGTCACACTGGAAACATGTCAACAATGCACACTTCACCATGTGTAAATTGTCCTAATTGAGTCATGGAGGTAATACTAATGTTGCTCAGATATACTACATATTTGGCAAGGAAATGTACACTGTAGTCAAAATGTGCAAATTGACAGGGAGATATGTTGCTGAAATATGTAGCACAATGAATAAGCTAGCCCCTGGAAAATCACCACTACTATATGGCACCCCTTACAATGACAAATTCTGATTGCATCAGTAGAAGCCATTAGTTCTTTGCATATTGGAGAGGCCCAGGGATTTACAAGAACTTGTAGAAGGCCCTGGGCATGTTGCCCAATGGGAAGCTACATCACTGTCTCCATTTTGGTCCTGCAAACCCAAATGTCTGTGGATGAATGGTTCTACCCAACCAAATGTGATTCCAACAAAACTGCAAGTCACTCCATGATGTGTGCCAGCAGTCAGGCAACAAATCTTTCCCATTTAACATGTGCAGTGCACTTTGCCACTTGATGCCACATCAATGGCATGGAAATGGACATTGTGTGTAAAAACTCTAGTCCTACATGTCATATCTCTCATTGCTACTGAAGTTGTACATGCCAAATGACATGCAATGACGGGTGAAAGTATGTGTGAGCCAACAATCAATGGTGACACAATCCTGTCTGTGGCACCACATAAAATGTAGCCCCATTGCATATGTCCAATTCCAAAGACAGGTTGGCATGCAACTATATGTGAGGGAATACAGAAATCTTCCTGTGAACACAGGTAGACGAAGCATGAAACAGCAGTGTACACATTTTGTTAAAAGAGAATGGGACAAATGCTAACATGTCAGCACAAGGAATTTTGGCAACAGTGAAACAGGGACATAAATCATGTCAATGGACATTCACCACTTACCAAAGGAAAGTTTTGATCTGTAGCTGCACCCAAAGAACAATGTATGCTCTGTCACATGTGTGATGCCACTTTCACATGTTAGACAGTAGTGAGGCACCAGCACTCATCACACACTGAAAAAAAGTGGCTTCTTGGGAGCAGATGACAATTTACTCACTTAACCAGACACATGGCTGAGGACAATGATCCATCACTTCTTTTTCTTTGGACTGTAACACTGAGAAGTAGTGGTCTGTTGCTTAGAATTTAGACCCACTACAGCAACAAACCTTCCTTGATTGATCACTGTACAAAGCAATGTGTTGTCCTCTGAGAGCAATTGTTTTGTGGATTGTACTCAGTTGTGATCTAGGTCCCTGGGCTACTAGGCAAGGCACATCAATATGCACCAAATTACATATCTACACAAACAGTTACTCATCTTGTGTGTCACACATGATTCATCCCCAGTCATCAGGAGGAGATGTCAGAACCTAACACATTAACTTTTCTGTGTGACAGGCATTAATATGTCCTGTACTCATTGTGGCTGCTGCGCTCCCTGCAAATGCCCATCAAGGTCCGGGTATGCTACTGCCAGAATGTGGGCCCTTAGGGGGGGCATGCTTCGAGGTGTGCCCGCCCATGTTGGGAGGTAAGCTCTATCTGAATCTCTGAGATCTTCTGGCCCAGCACCTCAGGTCCTTCCACCTCCTGCAACTGTGGGCACTTTGCCGGCTATAGAACCCTAGGGTATGTATCTTCTGGGCGATGGCTCTCCAAATCTCCTTCTTTTGATGGGTGTTTACCTATAAGGATGCAGGAGACAAATCAAGCAATTAAAAACACAATTTTTTTCTCAAATGGTTATGTCACACACGTCAGAAACACCAAGCAAAAAATGCGCAATTTGTCAACACACCACAAGTGTGAAGCACATGCCAAAAAGTACAGGGACAAGACTACACACTTTTGGATTCATTTGCAGACTAACCCACTACCCTGCTCAAGGCCTACAATGACTAAGCAAGCCTAATGACATCAGGTATTCGATGCTCCAGCAACATGTACTGTGATGTGAGCCACAATGAAACACCACACAGCAATGTGGTTTCTGAAGGGTAAACTCGTTAGGCCTGACTGGACAAACACATTTACACTCTGCAACACTGACTCAATGCATACAGTCCCTACAGGCAACTATCATAGTACAGACTTCACCCTTACACTTGAGTGACAATGAAAGGGCTGGCATGGTGGGCATGGAAAGTATCTTCCCTGTGCATGTGTGGACAGGTGGCCTAGCAAGAGCAGACTAATGTCAATTCAGGGTAGGTTTCGGTGGTATGTACCTGTACCACAAAACAATCTTTTAAACATATGCTTCTAACCTACAAAGAGAACAACTCAGCGAGTTGCGCGTCACAGGATGGAGTGCTGGAGACCTGGGCCAGTCTGTGCATGAAGGAATTCTGCAAATAGTGCACAGAGGCCTCAGGAGGTGAAGAAGACACAGTACACAGGGGTACTGTCACTCTCAGGGAAGGCAAGGTCCTACCTCCTCCAAATTGCGTCAGCAGGACCTCAGGATAGTCTATGTTGATGGGGTCCACCCTCTGTGTCCTTAGGAGCACACTCGTCGCGGGGGGGGTCCAAGGGTACCGGTCATCGTCTTGGAAGATGCCTGCGTGAGCAGGGGAGTGACCCTGTCATCCCACATGAGATTTCGTGGGCACTTCTGGTGCAGGATGAAAACAGACAGTACCTAGAGGTTGCACACCACGGAAACTGTTGCAGTTGCTGGCTGGAGCTGAAGTTGCAGAAGAAAAGTATCCCTTGTGGATACTTTGTTGCTGTTACAGCGGTTCCGGGAGCAGGCTGCACTTGAAGTAGGAGTTGGAGAGGATTGCTGAAGAAAACTTGCAAGCACAATCTGAAGAGAACCCACAGGAGAGACCATAAATAGCCCTGAGAGGGGGATTGGCTACCTCATCAGGTAAGGACCTATCAGGAGGGGTCTCTGATGTCACCTGCTGGCACTGGATACTCAGAACCCTCCAGAGTGCCCTCACATCTTGCAAATCAAGATGGCTGAAGTCTGGGACACACTGGAGGAGCTCTGGCCCCCACCCTGGGGTGGTGATGGACAGGGGAGTGGTCACTCCCTTTCCTTTGTCCAGTTTCGCACCAGAGCAGGGGACAAGGGGTCCCTGATCCGGTGTAAACTGGTTTATGCAAGGAGGGCACCATCTGTGCCCTTCAAAGCATTTTCAGAGGCTGAGGGAGGCTATCCCTCTCCAGCCTGTAACACCTATTTCCAAAGGGAGAGGTTGTAACACCATGCTCTCAGAGGAAATGCTTTGTTGTGCCTTCCTGGGACTGAGCTGCTCAGATCCCAGGAGGGCAGAACCCTGCCTGTGAGGTGGCAGCAGCTGTAGCTGCAGTGCAAGCCTTAGAGAGCTGGTTTGGCAGTACTGGGGGTCCATGCTGGAACCCCCAGGATGCATGGAATTGGCTCCCCAATACCAGATTTCTTAACTGCGAGTCGCAGTGCAATGCCAGATTGCTTCGTGACCGCGAACACAGTTGCAAAGCAATCGCAGTTTGAACCCATTTGAAATGGGTGGTCACCCATTCGCAAAAGGGAAGGGGTCCCCATGGGACCCCTTCCCCTTTGTGAATGGAACTGCAAACATTTTTTCAGAGCAGGCAAAAAACGTTTCATTTTTTAGTTTTGTAATGCATCTTGTTTTCCTTTAAGGAAAAGGGGCTGCATTTAAAAAAAACTGCTTAATTTAAAAGCAGTCACAGACATGGTGGTCTGCTGTCTCCAGCAGGCCACCATCCCTGTGAGTGCCACAAGTCTCAAGGGGGTCACAAATTGTGACCCACCTCATTAATATTAATGAGGTGGGCCTTTGCGACCCCCTTGCGAGTCGCAGATGGTGTCAGGAACACCATCCTACATTCCAATTTGCGACTCGCAAATTGCGAGTCGCTTTGACTCGCAAATTGCGAGTCGCTTTGACTCGCAATTTGCAAGTCGCAAATTGGAATATACCTACATCTGGCCCTTGGTACTTCCCTACAGCAGTATTTCATTATATTGTAAACATGTAAAATACCCCAGTATGTGTCCTACCTTTTAAATACACTGCACCCTGCCCATGGGACTGCCTTGGGCCTACCTTAGGGGTACCTTACATGTAGTAAAAGGGAAGGTTTGGGCCTGGCAAGTGCGTGCAGTTTCAGTGATTGCTTTATTATTTACAGTTCGGGACATATTTATTTCAGTATGATTGATATATATTTCAGTATATCTCTTACTCAATTCTGAGTGTGAGTTATTCAGAATAATCACTAAGTAGCATATTCACTTTGCCTGGTTTCATATTTGTTTTGGTTCAAGTCAGATTCTCTCTGCCAGGTATCATATTTATTTTGAAACATAGTACATTCATTCAGGTGTATGTCATATTCAATTTGCAACACGCTATGCATTTCAGGAGGTGTCTTATATAGGGAGCTGTAATTTTGACATGAACGGCTTCCCATAGTCGAAGTTCAGCTTTTTGCCAGCGGCATTCATCTTTATTCATCAGTGCTGAGAGGTTTCAGACAGTCACTAAAATGATAATAATTTAGTGCAAATGTGTGACATTCTCGAATTCTAGATCATTCTCTGTTCGTTCAGTCTCACTACAGCAGATATGAATACAAAAAAACAAGACATTGCACACCAGTGAAGCAACGTACTTTAAAATGCTCGAGAAGGTTTGGAAATCATTTATGGTGTAAACATTTTAGTTCTAAAGACAGCTGTCTATAGCAATACAAAAATGCTCCAGTTCGCGACTCTATGCCTCACATATGTGTAATTTCAGTTGGCATCGGGAAGAAAATTATTAAAATGAGCCATACGTGCTCTAAGGCTATTTATTTGGCACCACCAGCATTAGAGTGAGTGTTCCTTTGGACAATTCTCCAGTAGGTGGCACTGTAACATAAAAAATGAGAATTACAGGTGCTTTTTAAGTTAAAAAAAAACGTAGTTTGTGGGGAGGAAATGAAAATGTTGGGAGCATTAATTTTTTCATGATGACGATGTTATGCGTATGCGATGTTTCTCCCTGTGGTTTTTATGGACAGGGCCGGGTTTAGGACTGATGGCGCGCTGTGCGACAGTTTATTGTGGCGCCCCCCCATCCCATGACCTACGCCTGGTTTCATTCACTACAACCCGGCAAATGTGCCCCTCATTTCTCCATCGCTCCCTTTTCACATACATTTGTGTGTTTTAAAGCACTTGTAAAGGATGGCTTTACTAATCCACTCAGCTAGTCACATAAAATATAAGGGCATATTTAAGAACCCCTAGCACCATTCTAATGCCTCATTAGCGTCATTGTTTATGCTAATTTGGTGCTAGAGGGCCAAAAACGCTGTGCCATATTTGCAAAGTGGTGCAATGCATGCATTGCGCCACTTTGTATCCCTTTGCGCTACATTATGCCTGCGCCAGGCATAATGTATGCAAAGGTGGCATTCCCCCATTAGGGGAGCCCAAAAATTTTTTGCAAGAAATCTGACAGATTTGTTTACGTCATTATTTTCTGGCACTTTTAACATCTGCTCAGAGCAGGAGTTAAAGGGAGGCTTCTATTGGTTACAATGGGCCTCTGGGTGCTTTGCAGGGTTAGCATAAAAAATGTTTACGCTAATCCTGCAAAGCGCCGGAATAGCATACAAATTTCTGACACTAATCCCATAACTACCGCCATGTTGCACTGTATTTTAAATACAGCGCAACATGGTGGAGTTAGGGGAGCGCTAAGGGCGCAGGAAAAGTGGTGCAGCACTGTGTGCAGCACCACATTTTTCAAATATGCCCCACAGGGCAGTGTTAATTTGTAAATAAGAAGGTGCTGGTGCCCAAAACCTCCTCTTAAACACACAGCAGCTGCAATTAAATGTGTGAACACGGAATACAGAGGCAGCGTAATCCTGAAGCCATCTCGGGCCTCTTCAATCCATTTAAAGGCACTCCCTGACCTGTTCAGCTCACTCTTGCGGATTTCTGCTTTTTCCCATTGTGATGCTTATTCGTTTTTCTGTTCCTCCGTCTTTCTCATGTATCTTTTTCTCCCAGTAAATGCTTGAGGCAGAGAAATAAGCGCCGGCCTTCAAAAATAAGTGCTGGTGCTCTTTACCGGAAACAACAAGCACAAATTGAGCACTGCAAAAGGGGCATATTTAAGAGCCCCTAGTGCCATTCTGACGCCACATTAATGTAATTTTTTTTACACTAATGTGGCATTAGATGGCCAAAAACGCTGCACCATGTTTACAAAGAGGCGCAATGCATGCATTGCACCACTTTGTAACCCTTTGCACTACATTATGCCTGCACCAGGAATAATGTATGCAAAGGGGACCCCCCCCCCCCCATTTGGGGGGGCAAACAAATCTGGCAGATTTCTTTGGGTCATTTTTTTCCAGCACTTTTAACGCCTGCTGTGTGCTTTGCAAGTTTAGCGTCAAAATCCAGCAAAGCGCCAGACAAGCGTAAAAATTCTGATGCTAGTCCCTAACTACATCCATGGTGCGCCATATTTTAAATATGACGCACACTTGGTGGTGTTAGGGGTCGCTAAGTGGTGCAAGAAAAGTGGTGCTGCACTTGGTGCTACTTTATGCTGAGTCAAAGCTGCCACTAGGCAAAACTCCCATCTCTCTCTCTAGCAGGAACATTAATCAAAATAGGCATCTTGACATTTTAATTGTTTCTTGAAGACTAAACGCACAAGGAATTTTTCAGCAGGTGCTTTTAAATCGCAAGTTTCGGACATTATTGCTAAACACATCGCCACCCTGAGGTCAGCGCCCGGTGCGGTTGCACCGCTCGCACTGCCCAAAAGCTGGCCCTGTTTATAGACAAGGGAATAACCCAGGCAGGATGGCGGTGGAGTGGCCAATTTAGCAACAGGGTTCGTTATGTTTTCAATAGTTTGGAATCGCCCATGTTACCCCCGTCTCACACGTGCACTTGCTGCATTCCCTGTGCCGTCATACTGCGGGTAAATAAATGGTGCCGGCCTGTAAAGAGCAGCTGGGCAAAATTGGCGGCTTAAAAATTCAAAAGGAATGAAGAATAGCACACCGATGTCAGAAGGAATCTGATAACCAGAGAAGAAGACAACAGAGCAGTGGGGCATTCGGGCCCGGATTTATACTTTTTTTGCGCTGTGTTTGCATCATTTTTTGACACAAAAGCGGTGCTAAGTTTGCACTGCTTTTGCGTAAAAAAGTGAGGCAAACGTGGCGCAAAAAAAGTATAAATATGGGCCT
Source organism: Pleurodeles waltl (assembly GCF_031143425.1). NCBI lineage: Eukaryota > Metazoa > Chordata > Amphibia > Caudata > Salamandridae > Pleurodeles > Pleurodeles waltl. The sequence continues at coordinate 239,877,327 of NC_090442.1, read as the reverse complement.
CAATGTGTAAACCACAGTAACGTGTTGAGTCGTTTATGCAGAGCTCCTTGTATGGGACACGAGGCTAGACACAGCAAGGTGGGAATATTCAAGTAGCCTCTCCTGTGGGGCAGACTTTTGATGGTTTGAGATCATTGCTAGACCTTAGCCAGTTCAGAGTTCTTCCAGATACTGTGATACTGTGATAGGGTCAAACATTAGCCAGAGCTTGAATTTATTGACACCGCAGAGCCCAAATACAGTTGTGCAACAGGTGCCAAAGGCACAGGCTAATAATATTTTGTTGCAAGGTTTAACATCCCAGCAATGGACTGAATGGTTAGACAAGCTGAATCCCCACAGAGTGCTCCAAAAGGAGAAGAGTATCTGAACTACACTAGATTGACCATGGAAGCGAGTCAGCTCAAAGATGGAACTGTGGGTGTGAATAGGTTGGACTCCTACACAGAGGAAGAGTTGAGATATCTGTGCCTAAAGATTAGAAGGGAAACGAGCAATGTGCATCAAAGGCTAGCAGACCTAGCAGAGAAATACGGCATAGAAAGAGAGAAAATGAAGCATTTGAAAAGAAGTTACAGGTTAGATTTTGAGGCTAAAGATTTTGAACACATGAGATCAGCCAGAATGAAGGCACCCCTTAGGGAGTTGCCTTAGAGTGCCCAGCTTTGGGGAGCATTAGATAAACAGGAAGGCAAATGGGTAAAGAAAAAAGATAAGAGAAAAAGGGATTCTGTGGAGCTGACTGCAAATGTGCAGCAGGACGAGGATCTAGTAAAAATGTTGCTAATGAGAGAGATTCCAGGAGGGAACTTTGTTCATGTCCCTTTGAGCAGAGGTGACATTCTGTTGTTTACAAACAATTACCCCAGATTGAGAGAGAAGCCTGTGGAATGGGCAGACAGGTTTGTGAAACTTGCTAAGTGCCTTTGGGAAGATTGAATACTCTACTAGAGATAGTAGTCCCAGCAGATTTGTGGATGGAGTGCAAGAGAAGTATAGATTGGCCGACAAAAAACACCAGAGAGAGATCATGTTACAGGTGCACCATCTCTGGAGGTAATGGAATATTATTACAAGGTAATTGAATTCCTGAAGACGAGAATTTTGCCCAAAAACATCGACTGGCAGAGAACTGATGGGCCAGCTCAGGAAGTGAAAGAGTCGATACATGCATAATATGAGAGATTGTTGCAAGCGTTCAAGCATTACAGTGGTACAGAAACGATTGAGCCGAAAGACATGATTCATTTTGTGTTCAGATTTGTGGAAGGATTGAGACCTGAAATTAGCCAGATGATTAAGAGTCATTTGATTTGCTGGCAAGCAAAGCCGATTGAAGAGGTGTTGTAGTATGCAGAATACTGTAGTTATGAGATTGAATTGAAGCAGAGAAAGCTGAAAGAGAGAGCGATGGTGCTGCAGATTAAAGCTGCACAAACAGGGATGCAGGGCCATTTTCCACAACAGCTACCGCAGTAGAAGCAGGGAATCATGGTGTTTCAAAATCAGATGAGAGGTAGAGGTTGCGGAGGAAATGTAAACCGTGGTCCAGACATGAATACTGTAGTGGTTCAGAATGATGTGCAGGGAATGTAGAAATTGTTGCCTTGTCATGCTTGCGGAGTGGTCGGACATTGGAAGCGGGAGTGTCCGATGATGGTACAGGAAGGTGTTGTTCAGCAAAGTAACAACATCAATTCGTTTCACAACATGAGAGGACCGAGAATGAGTGGTCATACCCCAAATTTCCAGAATAATGTGGATAAAATGCAAGGCTTTCAACCCATGTATCAGGTGCAAATACCATGTGTACAAATTACACAGTTGCAGCCAATGCAACAATAGGTTCCCATGGACAGCAAATACAAATACCACAGGCCCTAATTGAACAGCAGCAGGTGATGCTTCCTCAACAGGTCGCAGGTCAGAGGCCTAACCAAAATAATAACACAGTACATCTATTCCCGTTACACAGTGAGATTGGAATAAACGCTGAATGGGCGAGCAAGAGTTCAGATGAAGAGGAGTGTGTGCTTGCAACTTCCTTAGAAGTAGATCAGAAGGGTCCCTATATGAATGGAAAAGTCATGGGTCACCGAGTTTCATTCTTGGTTGACACAGGAGCTACACGCTCTATAGTGAGAAGTACAGAAGTTCCAAACTTGCCCCTTTCTGGAAAGACAGGCCAGGTTGTAGGAGTAGGGAATAAGTATTTGACCAACCTAATTACAGACCCAGTTCAGGTTAGGATTGGCAACTTTCAGGGAATGCACAAATTCATAGTCTGTGATTAAAGTCCAGTATCCCTACTGGGAAGACACTTGCAGCGTAAAACAAGGTGCTCAATTACCTATTCAAATGACGGAATCAGGATTCAAACCAATAGCGATGATGAAGATGACTCAGCACCAGAGACAGAGTGTGAGACTATAAAGGAGGAATACCTCTAAATTTCTTTCCAATGTTCACAGTGAAGGAGCTTCATCCTGATTTACAGGGAACGGTTAAAGAGAAAGTTTGGGCTCTGACAGGAAAAGAGATACGTCTGATAAAGGGAGTTTAGCCAGTTAAAGTTTCTGTAAAGCCGAATGCAGTTTTTCCAAAGATTACCAAGCAAGGGGTTCTGGAAGAATTGTTGAGCAGCCCATGTAATTCACTGATAATGGGATTGAAAAAGCCCTGTGGGAAAGTTTGAATTGTCCAAGACCTGAGAAAGATAATTGAAATCATAATACAATGTTGCCCTGTGGTAACAAATCCAGCTGTGATAATGTTTCAGATTACATGTGGTGCTGAATGGTTCACCGTCGTGATTTGTCAGAGTCACCTTCCATGTTCAATCAGATTCTGAAAAAGAATTTGGAGTTGTTGGAATTACCTTTCCAATCAACCTTGGTACAGTACATTGATGACTTGCTGACTGCGTCCAGAACAAAGGACGAGTACAAGTATGACAAAATTGCCTTGTTGAACCATTTGGGAAAGAATCGACATAAAGTGTCCCCACTCAAATTGCAGTACTGTCAGAAAGAGGTAAAATATTTGGGTCACCAGATTGAGAAAGGATCAAGGAAAATATGCAGAGAAAGGGTCACAACCATATTGCAGATGAATCCCCCGACCACACAGAGAGATGTCGGAATGTTCTTAGGGATGGTGGGCTACTGTCCCCAGTGGATTCCCAATTTTTCAATCATTTCAAGGCATTGCAGAAGCTGACCCTCAAAGAGGTCACCGATCTCATAGTGGTAGACCAGGCTGGTTTGAAAGCATTCTCTGAATTGAGAGAGTGCATGTGCAGAGCTCGAGCTTTGGGTGTGCCTGATTACATGAAACCTTTCACATTGTTTTGTCATAAACAAGATGCATGTTCTTTGTCTGTCTTGCCGCAGGTCCATGGAGGTGTAAACCAATCAGTAGCATAATTTTCTGCTACTTTGGACCCGGTCGCAGCAGCCTTCCCAGGTTGTCTGCGTGCATTTGCAGCGGTTGGACAGAGCCACACACAGTGTGAAGGTATTGTGATGGGACATCCTTTAACAGTGGCCCCTCACTCAGTTGAAGTTCTCCCTATCTGCCCCAAGACACAACATTTACCGGGTGCAAGGTTGACCAGATATGAGACGAGCAACCTAGGATCACCAAATGTGTCACTGAAAAGATGTACTGTGCTGAACCCGGCAACTCTACTTCCAAATAAAAATGTTGAAACTGAAAAGTTGGAAGACATTGACCATGATTGTCTTGAAGTAACTGACTTGTGCACAAAACAAAGAAAATTATCAAATTATATTTGTTGATGGTTCTTGCCTGAGAGACAACACAGGGACACTGAAAGCAGGATATGCTGTGTGCACAATTTGTGGTATTCTGAAAGCGTCTTGGCTTCGGGGAGTGTATTCTGCACAAGTAACGGAACTGGTAGCTCTTACTAGAGCGTGCCATGTTTCTGCTCAAATGAAAGTCACAATTTATACGTTTGGCCAGTGTAGATTTGGAATAGTCCATGACTTTAACCAGTTGTGGTCACAGAGAGGTTTCATGACCTCTTATGGTTCACCAGTGAGAAACGGTGAGAGGATTAAAGAATTGTTGCATGGTATCCAAATGCCTGGAGAGACTGCCATGGTGAAATGAAGTGCACATCTAAAGTCTCAAGACTTTGTGTCAATGGGGAATGGATATGCGGATCAAGTAGAAAGGTTTTGCACAATGAAAATTGCCAATTTATACGTTTGGCCAGTATGGATTTGAAATAGTCCATGACTTTGACCAGTTGTGGTCACAGATGTGTTTAAATGACCTCTTAGGGTTCACCAGTGAGAAACGGTGAGAGGATTAAAGAATTGTTGCATGGTATCCAAATGCCTGGAGAGACTGCCATGGTGAAATGCAGTGCACATCTAAAGTCTCAAGACTTTGTGTCAATGGGGAATGGATATGCGGATCAAGTAGAAAGGTTTTGCGCATTGAACTGTATATCATTCAAAGATAAGTGGGAATTGTTACCTGAAGAAGATAAAACATGTCCAAGTTATACGTTGAAAGTAATTGATACAATAGAAGAATTGAAAATGTTGCAGAATAAAGTTGGTAGGGAGGAAAAACGTAAATGGACCAAAATGCAATGTGTACAAAGGCAAGATGAATTGTGGGTTTCAGAAGAAAGTAGGTTGATTTTGCCAAATAGCCTGTTGTCTCAATGACGAGGTATTAGCATGGTTAGGCACAAGTTGGGAGGGATGCCATGATTCTTTTGTTCAAACATGATTGGTTCAACCCAAAGTTTAGACAGGTTGCTGAAACAGTTTGCCATTGTTGCATCATTTGCCAACAAATGAACGCGGGGAAAGTGGTTGAGGCACATTGGAAGAGCAGGAGGTCCATTCAGCTGAATGCAAATGGATTTTATCGAGATGCCCGTGTGTGGAGGTTTGAGATATGTGTTGGTGATTGTTTGCATCTTTAGTGACTGGATTGAAGCGTACCCTTTCATGAAGAAATGACAGCCTCACAGTAGCGAAACTACTGCTTAGGGAACTGATACCACGCTTTGGGTGTCTGATCTCTTTAGAGTCAGATAGGGGAAGTCACTTAAAAAAATAATTAAGCTACTGTGTGCAGCACTGAACATTGAGCAGAAGTTGCATTGTAGTTACCGCCCTGAAGCATCAGGACTAGTGGAACAGATGAATGGTACCTTGAAGTAAAGAGTTGCAAAGATGTGTGCATCCACGAATTTGAAATGGCCTGATGCGTTGTCTTTAGTTCTGATGACCATGAGAAACACACCCGACAGGAAGACAGGATTGTCGCCGCATGAGATCCTTTTGGGCCGAGCCATGAGGTTGCCAGCGGTGCCTGCAAATGCACTTTTCAACATTACAGATGATATGGTGTTGGACTACTGCAAAGGTATGGCTGACATGGTTCGCTCTTTCTCTCAACAGGTGGAAGCCACCACACTGCCACTGATCCATGACCCAGGGCACAACTTGAGAGCTGGGGGCTGGGTTGTGGTCCAGAAACACTTGAGGAAAACATGTGTGGAGCCTCACTGGAAAGCACAGCTGTGAAGTGCGCTGGAGTTCCAAACTGGATCCATGCCAGCCACACGAAGAGGGTGGCATGTCCTTTGGACCATGAAGAAGAGTGGTTGAGAATATCAACAACAATAGGACCAGTCTCAGAGCCGGAAGGAGAACAAAGGGGAACTGAGACTAGATCTGAGCCCGCTGAGTGACGGTTCAGTCACTCCTGTGAGAGATGAAGGAGAAGTCCTCCAGGAGGATGACAGCGAGTCTATCTCAGTTGAGGCAGCAGGAGAGCCACGTAAGAGGAGGGCTTTCCCTGAAGCAGATGATTTTGAGGGACAAATGGAGCAATTGCGAGACCTCAAGTTGGAAGGAGTCGAGGCGGATCAAAGCCAATGTGACCTAACTCCTCCTGAACCAGTTGCAGGTCCGTCAAGAGAAAACACCACAGAGCAAGAAGAAGTCACACGTTCAACACTGAAACAACATTGACCAAAGGTCCACTGAAAGGAGATAAGTGGCCTGAGTCACAAGCGAAAGGAAGTAGTTGTTGAAACAACAATCGAGGAAGAAGTGGACACAAGAAGGAGAAAAGATCTGAGTGAAGGAGAGTTGCAAGGAGATCGAAAGTTAAAAAGAAAGAGAATAGCAAGTTGAAAGTACGCAGGTTCTGAATGGGTGTATGCAACTACAAGTGACTGGCAGAAAGAGCTTTTGTCTTTGTTTTGATTGAGATGGTCCAGGTCAATATTTTGGCACTTGAAGGAAGCCGATGTACTGAACTGTTGAAACAATCTGAGAAAAGTGCAAAGAGAAAAAAGACGGTTGAAAGTTACCAGATAAGACTTTGATAACCTGATTTGACTTTTGAAACCTGATTTTGACAAGCTGCTAAACTGATCTTGACAAAGGATCCTGGAAGTGAAACTGAGAGCTGTAAATAACTGCTGAAAGAAGATTTTGTTTTTGTTTTTGATTTTGCTGCAATTACAACATTTTCTATTCTGCTTTCTGATTCTTTTCAGATCATGAGTAACATTAACCAAAAGGGTAGGAGGGATAGGCGCTATATATACCTGAGTATTGATTTGGCAATTGTACGTGTGATATTGTTTGTGATATTAATTGTGGGTACGACTGTTCTTGATAAAATGGAAGTCAACCATACTTCTGCTTTAGAGACGACTACTGCATTAATAGCTATAGAGAGGTTTAAATTAGATGAGAAGTATCTGCATGAAGGTACTAATGCAAATGGGGAACTTTCTTCTAATGTGTTCTATCGCTAATTAAGTGAGTATGTTGAAACGATGGATGCGAAGAATTGCTTTGTGTGTGCGCAGATTCCTTCATCAGTCGAAGGAGTTACTTATCATAGCTTGCCTCTCACTTATGGGATAAGTTGTAGACTGTTACTACCAATATTCTATAACCAGGAGTGCATTCAGTACTTTTACTCAAATAATGACGTTGTGTTTTCGTTTGTACCATAATTAGGTATCTGAGTAGAATAGCTAAGGATAATGACATAGTACTAGCTAGAGGTTTCTTTGAGACTACATTAACCTTTGACACAGGTTATGCTCACTGAAACAACCTGATATGTTTGCTTACACCTTTAGAAAAGAGCTTTTAAGATCACACAGATGACAGGAGGAAGGCATTGAAGGAGAAATTAGAAAAAGCTTTAGAGAAAAGGACTTACACAAATGATTATGCTTATCCTGCAATAAAAACTCAAGGAAAATTAGCTTTAGATGTGCAACACGTAGGGAAGCATTGTATATATATATATATATATATATATATATATATATATAAATACATATATGTATATATAGGCCTAAATTTCGCACTAACACATTATTTGTGGGAACAAGTGAATGCAGGCATGTGTTTTTGTTTCAGAGTAAATGGACATTTATGATGAATGGACAGGATCCAGCGATTCCTGGGATATATTACATCTGTGGTCCTAATGCTTATTACCGTCTACAAAGAGGATGGTATGGGACATGTAATTTGGGGATAGTTTTCCCAAAGATTTTTCAATTAGATGACTTAAAGACATTTCTGAAAAGTGACTGAATTACGTCATATTAGACAGAGGAGAGAATCTCCTACTGGTATAGTGGGATATATATTTGGAGCAATAATTCCTTCAGTAGGAGTTGTTCTGAATTCAATAAAGATTTGAAAGTTTTCTACTATTGTAGATAACATGCTGAAAATGTTTTCTGGAGCCATACTCCTGATAGATACTGAATTAACTGCTGAAAGAGCTATGACTCTTCGGAATAGTCTTGCATTAGACATTCTTTTAGTGAAGGATGGCCAAATTTGCAAAATGCTTACTTCTCGGAATTGCTGTTCGTTCATTCCTGACAATAGTAAAGAAATTAGAACCTTACTTACTAATCTGACTAATGAAAGTACTGATTTAAAAGATTTGAAAGAACCAGGTGCTTGGGATAAGGTTGGCCAAGGTTTTGCTTCAGTGGGAAATTGGCTCAGCAACATTTGGAATGGGATATTATTCAAAATGATACAGGGGATATTGATTGTTGTGGTTTGCTTTATTGGCATATGGAGAATATGTAAATTGTATAAAAGGATTACATTGAAGAAGAAAAAGAATAATTAGAGGAGGGAAGAAGAGAAAACGAAAAATTGTTTAGGGAAAATTCAATAGGGGAACAAAAGTTTGAAGGGATTGAATTGACAGAATGTTAACTGATGCAAAAAATTTGTGAGGGAAGGGTTAGTGCGATGACACATTTAGTCATCAGAGGAGGGATTGCTAGCGCAGGAGTTTTTAACGGAATTAATAATGAATATTCATGTATCTTGAGTGTGGAATTTGCGTAGAAAATGTAATAATCTAGAGAAAAATAATGCACGCATTTGAAAGTTTGACTACGTGAGTGGCCGCCAATGTTCACAAAGTGTACTTATTAATGGCTTATTAATATGAAATGTTGAGCATTTGTTTGATTAAATGTAGTAATACATCATGTTAAGGGTTATGCATTATGTAATTGCTTTATTAATTGAAAGCTTTAACTTAGCAGAAGTCTTGGTCTAGTTGTGCGGTCTCATGTCAAGCAGCATTTCTTAAGCGTTTAATAAAATGGCTGTTTAGAGAATGAAATTGTGATTCTCAAATGTGCTGACCTAATGTGGTTGTAGCTAAAAGTCTTTCTCATGAGAACTGCTTGCTCAAAGATGCTGTTTCTGCACAATGAAACAATGTAATTGTAATGTGTGTAAGACTGACTTACTCAGGAGAAGACAATGACCATACTGACTGGAGTAGAAGCTGCAACAATATTGTTACCTTATGAGCCAGATAATGAGAACATCATAAGAGGAGCCAATCATTGACATGTGAACCATGTACTAGCAGAAATGTAGATTTGATGTTTTAGTTTTATTAGACTAAGTGTGAACATGAAATCCCTTGACCAATAGGGACTTGGGAAGTTGTTTTAGGAAATCTAACTTAACGCTACTGTACTTAGAAGAAGACGCCATTGCGCATTTGCCTTTTGCCCAAGACCATTTTGCCTATTTTTCCATCTTGAGAAGAGGCATGCTTACTTTAATGCTTAAAGAGACTTTGCCTTTTCTGAACTTTGATGCTGAATCTTGATGCCTTGCTGACGGGACTGATGTCCTGAGGACGAAGACTGACACTGCTTGCTGATCCAAACTGAGGATAGGTATTTGAATATAATGTTGTTTGCTCTATTTGCTTTTATTTCTAGGTACCAACCACGCTATTTTGTTAGAGCCATAGTTAGGTGTTTTTCCAAATTTGTGTTGACAAAAATTGATTTGCATGAAGCCCAAACATGCTAATGCTAATCTGGTGTTAGTTAAGGTTCTCACTAATGAAGTTCAATATATCGGGAATAACAACAATAACAACTGATGTCTTTTCTTTGCTGAATATAAATGTATGTAATATCGTTTGCGCAATTATTCTTGCTATTAATTTGTAATGTAATTTTGGAATGTGTAGTAGCTCAAGCCTTGATTAGATTGCATTTCTTTCGCCGCTTTGGACAGCCAGTGCTGTTTCTGTATGTTTATCATATGATTTTGAGATTAACCTATGTGACATTAGCATTGTTAATATAAGGAAATACATATTCAAACTTTTATACAAAGGTGTGATTATTCATGACTGAAAGGTCATGGTGTGTCAATTATTGACTCATATTGATTATTAATGTTATTGGTTATTATTGATAATTGATATTAATAATTGACATTTGGTTACTGATCAGTGATGTTACAGGGTCTTTATGGTGAGAACATCTTAAGCATTGGTCAGAAGGTTCAATGACCTATTCGAGTCCCCTTGTAAGTTTACTTATTAAGGTCTGACGCCCCAAAATCAGTGGCAGCCTGATGGAAAGTATGAATCACAAGTTTCTAAAACTATTTAATGCAAAAGAGAACAACCCATCTACAAGATGGTCAGTACTGTCACACTTCGTAGGAGAAGAATTACACAAATTGTTTTTCACATTGCCTGACATAGGCCAAGAAAATGACTACATAGCAGCAGTCACTGCATTACATTTTCAGGTCAGCATGCAGTCCAATCCAGACTAGGAATTTCTTTTTACTGAAAATGGCCAAACAAGGCCCAAGTGAGTCCATTGATGCTTTCTTTCTTGCCTTCGAGGGTTAGCAACTGCATTTGAGTTTAAAAATGTTGATGAGGAGCTGCATGCTCAGATCATTCAAGGGTCCAGGTCATCTGAGCTATGAAAAGAGATCCTGTTAGATTTAATTCACATAGAGAGTAGTTTAATCTTCTTTATTAATAAGTATTCATCCAGTAAGGCCAACACAACTGCTCTCTGGCTGGCAATGACCGCCTTTTCAATTCATAACATTCTAACCAGCAGCAACTTCCCTATTAACTCATCACATTCTACATGACACAATGACCTTATAATTACAAGTAGCATATTAGTTATAGACATAACACATCCTCAAGATGCCACTGGCCACCGTGATAGCTCTAGGACACACTCACAAACTGGCTGCCACATGAGCAATGCTTATCAAATCAGAACTGGCTGAAACAAGTGAAGAAGCTCATGTGATGATAAAGAAACCAGCTGACAAGAAACAATTAGCTATGTAGGTACTGCAGAACTGTACAAAACCGTGCTCCAGTGTCCTGCCAAGGACAAGACTAGCTGCTCTATGTGTTGGAAATGAAACCATTTCGAAGAGTCTGCAGATCTGTAATTTCAGCAAAGCCAGCCACTGAAGGATGGGCTACAAAACCTAAGCCTTCAGTACAACACTTAGCAGCCAAAGTGGGTGGCTTACAAACACCAGAAGGTTCTGGGAAGACAGTATTGGCAGACTTAGAACAAGTCAATTTCATTTCAGTAATGGAACATCCAGCAGTGACTTAAGGATCATACCAGCCAAAGTGTGAGCTGTACATTCATGGACACCCTCTGACTAGCCTCATAGACACTGATGCCAGTGTGTGTGTAATGTCCAGTGCTAGCACTACAGAAAATGTCCATCAAGATATATATGTGTATGGCAGCTCCACCCATCTTGACCTGGCAGGAGTGTTTATGACCAAAGTGAAGTGCCAAAATAAGTCTATCATTGTGCGTTTCTTTATAATCGACTGAAAGCCCTGTTAAAATGAATTTGAGACAGTGGCCTCACCCTTCACCAAGAAAAATGTGAATATTTGATGAGATATAGATTTTCTGAAGAAAGTGTATCTCCAGAGCCTAAGAAGGTTCAAGATGTCCAACAAGTGTGCCCCCCAACCAATGTCTCTGGTGTCTGAAATTTCCCAGGCATGGTTACCTGTTGTGGGAGGTTCATACAAAACTTGACAGCGCTGACTAAGCATTTGAGGGAGCTGCTCAAGGCCTATGCTACATGGATATGGGAGGAGAGCAAACACCAGGAATTTAAGAATCTGAAAGCAGCCAAGTCAGCAAACACCACAATGGAGTATTATAATTCTGCAAAGCAGAAAGAGCTCACAGATAATGTGAGCCCAATAGGACTAAGGGCTGTTCTTATGCAGAAACAACATTCAGATGTGTGGGCACCTGTTGCATATGGTAGTCAATCCCTGACATACAATAAGCCAAGAAATCAAACATCAGGCCATTGCCGAGGTGTGGTGCTGTATACATTTTCATTCATATCTGTATGACAGCACATTTTAAGTATGTACTAACCATAAGCCCCTCTTACTCATTTTTCAAGGATCCACATCAAAGCCACCCCAAGAATTGAAAAATGGTATTACAGCTACAATAATACACATTTGGAATTGTTTGTGGCCTAGGCCAAACAGTTATATATTGCATAACTCCCAAGAAGGTCATAAAGCAGAATAGGAAAAAGCAAAAGATACTAAGGAGTATGTTTGTATGGTGACCGACAGTTCCCTTCCACACTTTTACAATTGAAGGAGGATGAGTGTTTCCAGCTTGTCAAAAAAGCCATTGAAGATGGAAGCTGGTGGCCAGTGCTCAAACAGCACAGTCACATTACTCCTGAAGCTCGTACCAAAAAGGTGGTATACAATACCCGTGAAGAGTTATCAGTGTCATAATATGGCCTGCTCTTGAAATTTAATTGACTAGTGATCCCCTGCCTGTTGATATCTTATTTGATGGAAGCTGCTCAATAAACACATCTAGGAATACTTACAACAAACGTGAAGCTCCAACATAATGTGGAGCGATCCAAGGCTGGCGGTCTGTCCTTTCAGACTGTGGGCAACCTGATGCACCTGCTCATGTTTTTGGAGCTGCCCCAAAGACTCTATTGACAAGGTTGAGTGCTGTCTTTGCCAGTCTCCCAGGAAACCAGCATGTCCTTGTGGTTGTCAATGATATTAACAATTACCCAGACGTAGAGCTGGTAGGGTCAACTGCAGCAGAAGATGTTATACCCAAGATAGAGAAGATGTCGTCCACCCATGGAATCCCACAAGTGACCCGGACTGATAACAGACTTTCTTTCTAAGGTCACGAACTGTCAGTGTACTTAGGCTTTCTGAACATCAAACAGAAAGAAAGTTTGAGTTTAGGTGGGGAACGAGAAGGCAACATACCGGCGCACCCTGGTTGGTGAACAAGGTAAATAAAGTGAGGCAGTGAAGGGAGTAGATAACCTAAAAGACAAGACTAAAGTAGGAAAGAACAAAGATAGTGATACATCAGAAAGGAAGGATACTAGAAAGAAGTTACCCTAAATGGGTGTACCAGTGCCTTTCAGGGCATATGTATCAGAGACAAAAAGGGGCAAAATATACAAAGGTGAATTTACAGGTATATTTAAACTTTTACACAGGGAAATAGATGCAAAGGATGGGTTGAAAGAGGAGGAACAGGAGCTAGTGAGTTGACCAAGAGTTCACAATAATATTGAGTCTTGGGCATCTGTGTCCTTGATATATGTAAGTGTATTATGTGAACAGTATCTAGAAAGGTCATTGGCAATATTGAAGTAGATTAAGATCATTATACAAGCCCAAATGGATTTTGGGAACATTGCTTGGCTAAGACACAATGAGGAGACCAGGGCCAGGTTAGGTGCATACCCCGAAAAGCTGTGGGGGGAGGTAGACAATGAGCTATGGGTACTATTGATGGCACCCATTTGGCCAGTACTAGCAACTTTCAGGGTTTTGGAGCATGCAACAAACCTTTGAGGAACTTCACAGTTTTGATGGAGGAGTTGGGGGTACCATTGGCCGCACGAAACATTGAAGGTTTAACAACTATATGGCTTTCTTGGGCATTGAACTAAGGTCCAGCAACCATATTGTTTTTCTTGGGCATTGAGGTGGATACAGCAGGCCTGGAGGTGAGATTACCACATGAGAAGTTGCCAGACATTATTGGAAAAGGCTGTGGCAGCAAAGAAGATGGTGTTGCCACGGCACAAACGTTGTTGGGCCATCTGAATTTTGCATGCAGAGTTCATCCCATCCACCTCACAACAGACATGTGGACCTGTTGTAAAGCAACAGATTACATGTGCATCACTAAACACTGGATCTCCATAAAGTGAGTGAAGATGGTCTCTCTGCTGATGCTTTTTGAGGTATTCAGCAACATGTAACAGTTGTGATATTCACCATGGAGCATTCATCATGGAGTAGTTGCATACAGCATCCACTATCTTGGGTGAATTTATTACTAAGGTGTGCGAATGGCTTCAACCCAGAGGTCTAAGCATTGAAGTTGTTGCCAATGACAATGGCAGTAATATTGTCAAAGCTATGTTTAACAGAGGATACTTCAGAGTCTTGTTTATGGTGCACAACATAATGGTCACCCACTGAACAATTTGCACTCATTTTAGTAATTTATTGAAAGTACAGAAGATATTGAGGATGATTCAGTGTGCCAACAAAATCCCTTTAAAAGCACTCATACCGGAAGTTGCAACATATTGGAACTCAACCTACTATAAGTGGCAATGCTTGCTTGAGCAGTACAAGTCTATTAACAATTATTTAATTGAAGTGAGAGGGATGCAAAAGCCAAAACAATGACAATGGAGTTGAACAATGGTGGCTAATACAGTGTCTCATACAAATGCTTCTTCCCTTTGAGATTATGGCATAGTATATCATCAAAAAGGATGGTACAATGAGCCAAACAACTCTGTTATTTCATTTGCTGCAGGTTTATTTGCAAAAGAGGAACAAAACAATGTCAATGAAAAGGCAGCTAAATCCTTTGTTTGAATACTAACTAAATGCTGAAAAAAGAGATAGTGTCCTCCAAAGAGTCATCTCTGCTATGATACTGGTTTCACCATACAAATAAAGCACTGGCTGCTTTCATTCCTTTAACGGAATTGGATGTCTCAATTTGCAAGACTTTGATTGCCAGGAAAGCAGGTGATATAGAAGAAGAATGACTTAAAATGTAAAGCCATGGCAGAATTGAAGTGCAGCCTTCGATATCCAGAGAGTGCGGTGCTGCTGGCTCTCAGCCAATGTAGCAGCAACCAACACCGTTGGTGGCTAGTGCTAAATCAATAACTATCACAACAGCTTCACTGCCAATCTCTGCAATTATTTGGTTTCATATGGTGGGAATTAAGTCAAGTGCACAGGCAACAGAGACACAACCAGTGATAGCACCAATCATAATGCAGAAGATGGTCCAAGGCAATCTGGATGACCCAACAGAGGTTTAAGAAGAGTGGACAGAACTCAGCAGGTAGGAAATAAAGTATCTATCATGTTCGGTAGCCAGTGTCTCTTCACAGCGTGTGTTCAGCATAGCTGAAGCAGTTGTCAGTCAGAAGGACTAGTCTTTTGCCTCAAAATGTGGAGAGATTGTGATTAAAAGGAACACATATATAGCCAGCTTTGATTGAGTGGTTAGAGGTGAGAATGACTCAGTCAATCTTCAGTTCAACCATATACTTTGAAATAAGAAAATGATGACAGTCTGCAATTGAAGACACCATTTTGTAAAAAGAACAAGAAGATTCCTCCCTCCCTATCCTTTGTGTTATGCCATTGCTGGGCTGCCAGTGAATATCTAAAAGACTGGCCTCCAGGATGAAGAATAATTTTACTAGTAGTTTATGACACAGTGGCCTGTCTGCTGAGACTTCTCCACTGGTTGTATGTTGTAATGATTCATGTAAATCTGACATTTGCACTAAAACGTCTTTCCAGGTTCACGAATGGTGGGGTTTTAGTTTGCAGTTCTATACGGTTAGATGTTTTACTTTGGTCATTAGTGTTTAGAGTTGTGGTTCAGAAGAGTCAGGACTATCCACTGAGGACTATCTCTTAGGTAATAAATGAGTGTAGTAGTTGATACGATTACAGTGAGCTCTGTGCCCTACGTTTCTCACTTGTCTTCTTCTTTTTTTTTTTAATTAAATGGTATTTTATGAAGTATATTGAAGTTTACTTTGCTGGATGATGTAATCAGTGATGCCATTTGAGATGTCTTCAGTGATGTCACTGACCATGTCATGAGTGATGTAATACATGAGGTCATAAGCAGTGCATTGCGGGAAGTAAGTTATAGTTAGCTCAGGTAACTAAAACTATAACTGCTAAATTTCTATGGTGTTGTGTTTGTAACATCTGAGCCTAACTATAACATCCTTGTAACCTTTGCTTTTTTCAGTGTATTTCTAAGGTTTTTTCATGCTACTTCCTAACTATAACATCCCTATAAGTTTTGGTTTGTTAGTGAATGTCACTGTTTTCTACAATTTCACGGATAATTTATTCTTATTATACATTTTAAAAGTAACTGTTAAAAAATCAAGTTAAGGTAACATGTAGTCTTTCTATAATTACAATACACCAAGTTTTTCCCTTATTTTTTATTCATTTTATGGATCTGCGGATCAACCACAAATTTGAATAGGGATTCAATACATGCACTCTATGGTTATTAGTTCCTGTGACAAAATTGCGGTCATTAAAACATCGAAAAAATATATCAATATTATAGAAAGCCCTTCCAAAATTGTACTATTTAAAATAGTGAAACTATATACATACATTTATATTTGCATGCCTATCTGTGTTTCACAATATACTTATTTATTTTATGAGTTTGGCGAATCCGCAGATCCATCGCAATGCCACCGCGGCTCTGCCCCAATTCCAGGAATACACCCAAACCTTAACTTCTCATTTGATACAGTGAGTCCCCAGCTACGCACATTGCAAACTACACCCAAAATCTCTTATTTGGGTTTCACATCTCTCTGGAGCCAGACTGGAAACCACAGCTCCATCATTGTTTTTGGCTTTCCCTCAAAAGAACAGAGTTTCAAAGTCAAAATGTCTTCTGTTGAAGACTGAAGAGTAGGGGAAGAGCAGCATGAGTAAGATGAAGTCTTGCAACCTCCAAAGAAGGCCTCTGATGTTTGGAAACATTTCGCCATCCCTTCAGGAGAAAAGAAAGTTGTTGCAAAAATTGTCCAATGCAAGATATGCAGCAAAAAACTGTTGCGGAAGAAGTATTCGTATGACAGATCCTCCATGCGAAAGCATCGGAAAATCATACATACAAGGACATATGAGAGGATAATCAGGGAGAGGGAAGGTGGCACAACCTCAATTAGAAGCTGGACCATCTTTGGGACCCTTACCACCTGACCAGATTTTTACTATCCCCGCTGTTTCACCAAAACTGCAAGACATGGTGACTCATTGTGGCAAATGCCATCTGCTAGTTGCAAAAAAAATGTCACCTGTTGCCTAGTTTATGAATGCTGTTAACAAGCATAATTGTCCTTTTTTTTACCTCACCATTCCACCTTCCATTCCTCTTAGAGACTGAAGCCACTTTCTTCTTCCAAGTCACATTCTCTTACTCCTTTTACTATCCTTGTTGTTTTTGTTTTATAAGAAGAAAAACCACAAAAAATCTACAATTATTTTGAGAAAATCCTCCTAAAAAATGGTTACTTTTAGAACCACTTCATCTGGTGAAAGAATGAGCTCACTACATGTTTCATGTTTTTGAACAATTTTGTGCTTAAGTGTCTGTTAGTTTTTCTATGTATACATGTATCATACCCCGCATAAGTGAAATCAAAGTACCATATCTGGCTACCTTAATATTCACCAGGGTGAATACAATTATCATGTACTAAAGAAGACAGTAGCAAATGTTTTGCAATGTCCTCTAGAATAGTAAACTGCACGTGGATGTGTAAGTGGCCCTATGGGTGTCTCAGTGGATGTGTGAGTGGCTGTATGGGTGTATTAGTGCTTGTGTAAGTGGCTCCCTGGGAGTGTGAGTAGCTCTGTGGGTCAATGAGTGGGTGAGTAAGTGGGTGTGTGAATGAGTGTGTGAGTATCTGTATGGGTATATGAGTCTTTGTGAGTAAGTGCGTGGGTGTGTAAATGGGTTTGTGGTTGACTGTATGGGAGTGTGTTGATGAGTGGCTCTGTGGGTGTGCCAGTAGCTGTATGAGTAACTGTGGGTGTGTTAGTGTGGTTGTAAATTTCTAAGTGAGTGTGCAAATGGGTGTGTGAGTAAGTGAGTGGCTGTGTAGGTCTGTGAGTGGGTTTGAGAGTGGCTGTATGGGTGTCTGAGTGGCTGTGTGGGTGTGTCAGTAGCTATGTGAGTGACTATGGGTGTGTAAGTGGGGAAGTATATGTCTGTGTGGGTATGTAAGTAGGTGCATGAGTGTGTGAGTGGGTGTCTGTCTGTGTGGTCTGAGAGAGGGTGTGAGAGTGGCTGTATGGGGGTGTGTTGGTCTGGGTGGCTGTATGAGTGTGTAAATGGGTATGTGAGTCATTTTCTGGGTCTCTCACTGGGTGTGTAAGTGGTTGTATGGCACCTGAGTGGGTGTGTAAGTGTTTTTTCTGGGTCTCTGAGAGTGTGTGTGAGTGGCAGTATAGGTGTGTGAGTGGATGGGTTGTAAGTGGGTGTGTGAGTACCTCTCTGAGTGTTTGTGAGTGAGTACCTCTGTGAGTGTATGTGAGTGGTTCTCTGGGTCTGAATGGGTGTATCAGTGACTGTATGGGTGTGTAAGAGACTGTATGGATGTGTGGCTGGATATCTGAGAGGATGTATGAGTCTGAGTTGGTGTGTGAGTATTTTCTGGGTCTCTGGGTGTGATTGTATGGGTGTGTACGTGGTTGTGTGAGTGCTTGGTGATTGTATGAGTGGGTGCATCGCTGAGTGGTGTGTCACGGGGTGTGTGAGAAAGTGTGTCAGTGGTTTTGCTGTATGGGTGTGTGAGTGGATGTGTAAGTGGCTGTATGACTATGTATGTGTTCCTGTGAGTGGGTGTGTGAGTGGTTCTCTGGGTCTCTGAGTGGATGTACCAGGGACTGTATGGGTGTGTGAGTCGACGTGTCAGTAGATGTGTCAGTGGTGTTGCTGTATGGGCATGTGTGTGGGTGTGTAAGAGGCTGTGTGTTCCCATGGGGTCAGGGTAGCTTTGCAATGCCCTATACATGCACAGTCTTTCCATCAATAATTGCAAATGTTCCAGTGATATGATCATTGATGTCATAGAAGATGGCATGAGTGATGTAATATCTGGGGTAATTAGCAGTGCATGGTGAGGGCGTGAGTTAAATTTACCTTAGGGCACAAGTTATAGTTACTTGAAATAACTCTAACTACAACAACTGAACTCCTATGGGTTTGTGCATGTAAAATCTGAACCTAACTATAAGGTACCTGAATCTTAGGGGTTTTTTCGTGAATTTCGAACTTTTTAATTTTCAATTTTCACATTTTAGTGTCCCTGTTAACCTTTGTTTTTTTCAGTGAGTTTCTAGTTTTTTTTTTTAACATTAAGAAAGATGACAAGTGCAATGCATGGTGGAGGTGGGGGTTTGGACGCAAGGCCTGGCCTGGCATACTGCTGCCCCACCTAAGCTTGCTGCTCCTGCCCCCCTCCTCCTTGCCATACATTGTCCAAGTCCATGCCCCTGCTCCCACCTACAGCCCTTTGTGGCTATTGGTATGCCACTGCTCTTCCTGCCTGCCCTGAACAGTTAGATTGCTGCCCCATCCATCTCCTTCCTACGGTCTGTTGTCCAAGTCCCACCAGCCCCCTCCCTCCTGCCCTGCATGGTCCAATGTGCAACCCCTGCCCTCCATTTAGTAGGCCCGGGTGTAGAAATCTGCTCCACCAGCAGAGTTTATGGAATTTAGGCATTTCACGCTACGCAGAGTAGCGCGGAGTTCCCGAATTCCGCAATACAGTGCAGAGCTGAGTACTCTCACATGTGCAAGGTTGGGTTTTGATGCTCTCTTGCAAGCAACACAATACTTCTGGGCTGCTGGCGAGCGCGTGTGAGACTTTGCATTCAATCATGCTGTTTCTAGCTGCACAAGCGAGACTTTGCGTTTACTAATGCTGCTTCCGGCCACGATGGCAGCAACAACAGTTTTGCCTGCAAGCACAAATGTACCTAGAGTAGATTTTCTATTTTAGATGCAGCTACATCTAGGCAAAAAGTGTTTTTGGGTGGATTTTCTTCTCCTATGGGCCATTCAATTTGTTTTTTTGATTGAGAAGCCTTTTTGTTTAACAGGAAGAAAGTGCCCCAAAGACACCAGCTTCCTGTTCCTGTCCAGCAGACTTCTCCGAGTGTTTTGTCCATTTCCTGGTCACTTTTTACTTGGATTTCAAGGTGGAAGGATCACTCTTTTTGTCTTGTGGATATACCTTTGGATTTAAGGACTTTGTTTTTGTGAAATCATTGAAGTTCAAAAACTATTGTATAAGAATGTTTTTTGTTTGCTTGGGCATGCCTCAATATTTCTTTGTACTTTTATTTGATTTTTTAAATTTTATAGTGGTGGGAGGCCTGGAGTGTAAGTATGGGCCTAGTTAATATTTATTTTGCATTTCATTGATTTTTCACCTTTTGTAAAGGAAAATTGTTCCACAGCTCAGTCAGTACCTGTCCTTTTCTACATGTTTGTAACATTTGCAATATCATTTTACTCTGTGGCCTAGATTTCCAAAGAGCCATCTAGCCAGTAGACCCATTACTAGTAGTCATTGGTGCATGAAATAAATATTTTAGTTGTATATGTTTTTCTTGGGCAAAATGTGAATATGCTGTGTGGTAATATCTGATAGCATAGGAAGATATGTGTACTGTTTGTATTTTGTATATGTATTTGGAATTTGTAAACCGCAGAGAACCTGAAGGTATCGAAGCACTTGCGGAAAAACCAGGAGAATAAAAAAAGGCACTATTTATGAGAGATGCCATATTTTCAGCTGTTTTTTAAAGGCCAAAAAGGTGTCTGTGTCTGCAATGTGGACAGGCAAGGTGTTCCAGAGTTTAGCGGCCTCCAGCTAAAAGAACCTTCCTTCCCATGTGGCTTTACGAAATCTAGGAATAAGTGCCAGTTTACAAGAAGAGGTCTGAGAGGTCTGACTGGGATATACCAGTGGAACATAGAGTTAAGGTGGTCAGAACTCTGTTGGTGGAGTGCCAAATAGACCTTACATAAAGCCTAGAAAATAATTATGTCCCTGATAGGACGTCAGTGAATTGTCTGTAGACCTTCCCTGACCGATACATGCCTGGAAATCTTCAGACTGAGACGAGCAGCTGCATTCTGAACAACCTGCAGCTTGTTGATAACTGCTGTGTTAATATTCAGGTAAAGGGAGTTACAATAATCTAGACGAGAGATAATGAGCACAATAGTAACCGCCTGACATAACTCCACTGGGATGTAAGGGATTCCTCAGGATTTTGATGATGTGAAACGGATGCTGGTGGTACGATTGACCTGGATGTTAAAGCTCAAAGAGTTGTCAAGCACAATGCCCAGGTTTGGTTTGATTTAACCAGGGTGGGAAGAGGCCCACACTCCTCAGGATATTTGACAAGATCGATTCCTGAGTAGCAAAAACTAGAACCTCTGTCTTCTCAGCATTGAGTTTGAGGGCATTATCATTCATCCATTTCTCAATGGTGGGCATGCAGTGCCTAAAGTTTTTAGCAACCAAGGTCCGATCATTGGAAATTGACATAATGATGTGAGTGTCATCAGCGTACAACTGTACTTCGACGCCAAACGAACACACCAAAGCTGCCAGGGAAGCAACATAAATGTTAAAGAGGGTTAGACTGAGCATTGAGCCTTGGGGAACGCAACATGGAACACTGAAAGCCTCTGCTTTAAAATTCCCACAGCTGAACATCTGGACTTCAACCCCCATCTCCTCCAGCCGTTGAATCATCCATGCTGGCCAGAGCGTGTCAAATGCTGCGGCTAGATCGAGTATTCACAGAATGCCCGCACCCCCTTGATCAACATGGTGGTGGATGTTATTAATTACCACCTCATGGGCGGTTTCTGTGCTATCGGCCAAACTAAAGCCATTCTGTGAGGGAGCCGTGTGCCTCCCTAAATCTTACAAGCTCCTGATTTATAAGACCTTAGCTGGCCATGGCAGTAAAGAGATCGGACAATAGTACTAAAAGTCTTACGGATCTGCATTAGATTTTTTCAGGGCATGAGTTATCGTTACTTCAGATAACTATAACTGATGAATTTCCATGGTTTGGTATGTTTAAAATGTGAGCCTAACTATAACATCTCTGTAACATTTGTTTTTTTAAAGCAAATTTCCATGTTTTAAAAAAATTCTATTTCCTAACTATAACGTCCCTGTACCTTTGTTTTTTTCAGTGAATTTCTACATTTTTTTACGTAGAAATTTTCATTACTATACTTTAATCCAACCACCACTGTGCAAGGCCTTTGGCCATGCGTGCCGGCGGTTGGCCGCAGAGCCTGGCTCGTGGCAGGGCCCTGCAGCAAACCCCTATAACAGCCCAACCCTGCATGCCCTCCCCTCCCCAGGCCCATCTCGGCCCTGGGGACCCCATCCCCCAGGGCCCAGCCTAAATATGTAACTTTTCTTTGGGGCGGGGGGCAGCTGTTGTTTTCTTTTTTTTTATTCTCGGCTGATCCTCTGCGACTTCCACCAATATTCTTTTTTTCATGTTTTTTTTTTTTTGCCCTGGGGGGTCCTTCTGAGACCCACCAGCAGAGCAGAGGGGTTAGGGTGTCCCTACCATGGCCTTTTTACTTGTTTTTGTAATTTATTTTCTGGGACTGGCAGCCAACTAGATCTCAGCATGAGATCAGGAGTGTTTGTGGAGCCTTTGAGTCCCTACATATATAAATTTGGATTTTCTTTAATTTCTCAAAAAATACTGAACGGATTTACACCAAATATCATAAAGGTCACTTTCCGGACCAAGAGCTTCCTTTCTGCCAAATTTGGTGCAATTCCATTCAGTGGTTTGGGAGCTATCGCTGTTCAAATTTCCTATGGCAAAATGCATGGGGAAAAATATTTTTGGGCCCCCTCTTTTTCTTTCCCCAGTTGACGGATAACCTGAAACTTTCCAGACAGCAGCTGACGTGACTGTTGAATTATTTGTGAAAATTTGGTGAAGATTCGTCAAGCAGCACCAAAGATATAGGCAACTAAAAAACTGTTTTTTCTAAAGAAACTAGGGCCCATATTTAGACTCTATTTGCGCTGGATTTGCGTCATTTTTTTAAATGTAAATCTGGCGCAAACTTAACTCCATATTTATATCTTGATGCTAGACCCGTCTAGCATCAAAATATTGGAGGTACTGTCATTTTCTGCCTGCGGAAAACTACCTTGTGTCAATGAGATGCAAGGTTGGCGTTCCCAGGCAAAAAATGACTCTAAGGTCCTTGCGCCTTATTTATCCTCCCGTGCGTGAAATCACGCACGGGAGGAGGGCCTTAAATAATTGTGCTAAGCCTGTTTAGCCCCATTATTTAACACCTGGGTATGGGTAGGCGTTAGGGGACCTGAGGTGCATTTTCCATGGTCAGAGACCATGGAAACAGCCCACAGGTGCCCTTCCCTGCACCCAGGGACAACCACACACCTGGAGGAAACCTAAGGATGGGGTACCCATACCAGGTAAGTCCAGGTAAGTTTTTTGGATTTTATTTTAAAAGTGCCATGGGGGGGGTCTAACTTGGGCCCTGTAACTTGGGCCCCCCTACATGGCCATTGGGCTGGGGGGCATGACTCCTGTCTTTACTAAGACAGGAGTAATGTCCATGAGGGTTGTGTGTCAAAAAAATTACGCTAGTCAGGTTAGAGTCATTTTTTTACTCTAACCTGACTAGCGTCATTCTTTCCAGCACAACCTCCAGTTTGCCCTACGCCTCCCCTACCGGAGTAGCGTCATTTATTTTGTCGCTAACTGGGCCTTAGCTCCAGCTTGCACCATTCCTTAAATACGGCGCCCTGCCGGCGTCCTGGAATGGCGCTATACTTTTTTACGCAAAACTGCGCTAACGCAGGTTTGCGTCAAAAAGTATAATTCTGGGCCTAGGTCCTAACTATAACTACCTAGTGGCGACTGCCACTAGGTGTATATATATATATATATATATATATATATATATATATATATATATATATATATATATAAAGATAGATAGATAGATATATTTGTGTTAATTCTTACTTTTAAGTTATTGTTACTATTTTTAATTTAATGTTTTGTGATAATTGTTTATTGTTTTCATATTTTCAAAGACTAAAGATATGTATATATATTTTATTTACGGCCCGTATTAAAACTAAAGTGTAGTGTGATAGGGTCTTGTGGTTTATAAAGAGCACATTCGTCTGTGAAATTACCTCTGAGCAAATAAACCACCAGAAACTACTAAGGACCTCAAAATTTGATCTGGTTTTCACAATTTTCATTGCCATGTATTAATGACATGTATGGGGAACTTTGGTTTCGAAATATGAGTTCTCACTCCCTGTGAAATTCCTATCTCCAAGTTAATAGATTCTGTTGCCTCTTCCACTAGTGACTTATTAATGCTAAATGATAGTTTGTTTGAGCCCCGTTGCTTTTTGCAGACCTGCCTCTTTGGATTAGGGTGGTCCATCTTAAAAACGAGATCAATAGTTTGGGGAAAATGTATTGTAGCTCAATGGTGTCCCTCTTTCTCTCACCCTCTCTCGCTCTCTCTCTCTCTGTCGCTCTCTTGTTCTGCTATTTTTTACTGGGAATGTAAACCTAATGACAACACTCTGTATGTGATGTTGTAACAGTTATGAGACATTCTACCTGAGCCCTCTGCAGTCTGCACACAAACTCCCTTAAAACTTTAAAAAAAAACAAATTTGATAAAGACTTCAAGGAACCTTTGAATGTTTTTCAAAAATGTTCTTTCCTAACAGTGCCATGGCAAGAAAAACATTTGTGTGCCATGTGTTTTATTTTATAAATTGCCTCACTTTGAAGCACTGTGCGAAGTCACATGTACAAACATCGTAAGTGCTTTGTCAGGAGACATAAAGCCACCAAAAATGTGTCTTTATAAAATAATAAACCACATGAAGGCCTAAAATGCGTGCCATAAATTCTGCCATCGTCAGTAATGTGTCACGAAGAGACACAAGTTGCAATGGTGAAGCTCTGAACTGAAAAAAACCTTAATACTGCCCAGGAGGACTGTGCTCTTGAAATACTGGGGAAAAACAAACCATATGTGATGCTATACTGGAGGCAGGTGCCAAATATGGAGTTTTGTGACCTATGCCATGCCATCTAATTAGGTCTGCCAGAATTTTCCATATCATTAGAATATGTATACCTTGATGCTATTGATTTCTTTTACAACTTATTGGCGACTTTCGAAGCAAATGAGGGATATCATTTTCAGAATGCATTGCTTAGTTAAATGCAAATCTAGGACGAAACCAAAGTGTGATGTTACACAAAGTGGTCTAGAAACTAGGCAAACCCCTTTCAGCATCCTCACCTAACTGCTTCATCTGTACCTTAAGGTACGGGTTGACTACTGCACAATAAAGTGGTGCAGACTCCTTCAGCTGGAAGACAACTTCAGAACAGGCTGCCACCTACCAATCCACCGAGCAATTCTACAATGAATTGTGAGAAATATATATAATTCATTAATGTCAGTTATTTTCTAATCTTCAGGTTGTACTATTTATATATTTATAATATTATTGGCAATTTGTGGACTTGCTAACTTTGTTAAACGGCTCTTGGTAGGAATTCAATGTGTTAAGTTAAACACTTTATTTCTGACACCTTGCTAATAACTCAGACCACCAACAATATCACGAACAGAAGGAAAGGCAAATGAATACCAGAGGTGAAAATAATATGGAATGGCCAGGATCCCGAACATAAAGAAGCATAATATCTTAAAACGTGGCTGACACTTCAGACGCATCTTTAGAGCTGATTAACCAGATTACATCCTCAAAATTTATATATTTGGGGTTGCAGCACGTCACTGTGACATCCTGGCGCACAACTTAATCGTCATGCCGATTGCTAGTCCGCATCACACGTATAGCGTTTCGCTCATATTCTTTCCTGTTTGTGCACCATTACTGTCTGTCAGTATATGCTGTTATTCTGCAGACACGATGATTTCAGTTAAATGGTCACTGGGTGGCAGCAAAGTACTATTTCTGCCTCACTGTCGCTATTTCATCTCTCTGAAAGTCTCATGTATTCGATTAAACAATTGGGGGCATATTTGTTATTTTTATGTGGCCGTTCCCCTGTGCCAGATTTACAAAGTGGCACAATGCATACATTGCGCCACTTTGCAACCACTTGCGCCACAGTATGCCTGTGCCAGGCATAATTTGTGCGGGGGGGGGGGGGGCATTTAAATGTACTAGATTTCACTACACCATTTTTCCCATCATTTTTAACGCCTGCTCAAGGCAGGCGTTCAAATGAAGTACCCATTAAAATCAATAGGCCTCCTTGTGCTTAGCCATAACAGCATCAAAAATTCTGAAGCTATTTTGGTAACGTCTGCCATTGTGCGCCATATTGTAGATACGGTGCAACGATTGTGTCGTTAGGTGGGGCAAGAATGGCGCAAGAGAAGTGGTGCATCGGGACCGATGCGCCACTTTCTCATAAACATGCCCCTTGGTTTTAGAATTAAATACTGCATCTGTTTTAAGTGGACCTTTTCTCCTTAGATCCTCATTCTTCTTAGAGTAAATATCTTTATCACATGGCATCAGTATATACAGGGAGTGCAGAATTATTAGGCAAATGAGTATTTTGACCACATCATCCTCTTTATGCATGTTGTCTTACTCCAAGCTGTATAGGCTCGAAAGCCTACTACCAATTAAGCATATTAGGTGATGTGCATCTCTGTAATGAGAAGGGGTGTGGTCTAATGACATCAACACCCTATATCAGGTGTGCATAATTATTAGGCAACTTCCTTTCCTTTGGCAAAATGGGTCAAAAGAAGGACTTGACAGGCTCAGAAAAGTCAAAAATAGTGAGATATCTTGCAGAGGGATGCAGCACTCTTAAAATTGCAAAGCTTCTGAAGCGTGATCATCAAACAATCAAGCGTTTCATTCAAAATAGTCAACAGGGTCGCAAGAAGCGTGTGGAAAAACCAAGGCGCAAAATAACTGCCCATGAACTGAGAAAAGTCAAGCGTGCAGCTGCCACGATGCCACTTGCCACCAGTTTGGCCATATTTCAGAGCTGCAACATCACTGGAGTGCCCAAAAGCACAAGGTGTGCAATACTCAGAGACATGGCCAAGGTAAGAAAGGCTGAAAGACGACCACCACTGAACAAGACACACAAGCTGAAACGTCAAGACTGGGCCAAGAAATATCTCAAGACTGATTTTTCTAAGGTTTTATGGACTGATGAAATGAGAGTGAGTCTTGATGGGCCAGATGGATGGGCCCGTGGCTGGATTGGTAAAGGGCAGAGAGCTCCAGTCCGACTCAGACGCCAGCAAGGTGGAGGTGGAGTACTGGTTTGGGCTGGTATCATCAAAGATGAGCTTGTGGGGCCTTTTCGGGTTGAGGATGGAGTCAAGCTCAACTCCCAGTCCTACTGCCAGTTCCTGGAAGACACCTTCTTCAAGCAGTGGTACAGGAAGAAGTCTGCATCCTTCAAGAAAAACATGATTTTCATGCAGGACAATGCTCCATCACACGCGTCCAAGTACTCCACAGCGTGGCTGGCAAGAAAGGGTATAAAAGAAGGAAATCTAATGACATGGCCTCCTTGTTCACCTGATCTGAACCCCATTGAGAACCTGTGGTCCATCATCAAATGTGAGATTTACAAGGAGGGAAAACAGTACACCTCTCTGAACAGTGTCTGGGAGGCTGTGGTTGCTGCTGCACGCAATGTTGATGGTGAACAGATCAAAACACTGACAGAATCCATGGATGGCAGGCTTTTGAGTGTCCTTGCAAAGAAAGGTGGCTATATTGGTCACTGATTTGTTTTTGTTTTGTTTTTGAATGTCAGAAATGTATATTTGTGAATGTTGAGATGTTATATTGGTTTCACTGGTAATAATAAATAATTGAAATGGGTATATATTTTTTTTTGTTAAGTTGCCTAATAATTATGCACAGTAATAGTCACCTGCACACACAGATATCCCCCTAACATAGCTAAAACTAAAAACAAACTAAAAACTACTTCCAAAAATATTCAGCTTTGATATTAATGAGTTTTTTGGGTTCATTGAGAACATGGTTGTTGTTCAATAATAAAATTAATCCTCAGAAATACAACTTGCCTAATAATTCTGCACTCCCTGTAGACCCATGAAGCTCAAGTTTAATTTCTACTCAGTTTAAGAAAGGGCGTCTCAGAATGTCCACCTGTGCTATCTAGGGGCTGCATCTCTTCCCATCATGTCCACAACCCATTCCAGGTTTCAGTCCCCTCTCCTTAACTCCTTTGCTGCTGAGGATCCCTCTTTATTCTCCTTTCGACCAACCCATCACCCACCTCCACTGACCTTGTCACAAAACTGACCCTAATTGTAATCAGATTTCTCACTGGGACAACCTGAGTGCAGGCCAATCAACCACAGGCAAGGTGTTTTAGAAAGCGTCATACGTTTATTACATTGTACAATGCACTGTGACACACTCAGCAGAGGTACGAGGATGTGTCACGCCGTGTACTTCGCCGAACATGTATTTATGCATTTTTTGTAGGTTACATATAGTTGGCAGGAATGTTGAAGAAGACAGTTCAGATCATACATAACATAGGAACTAGAGTAACAGAGAGATGGGCTCTGATATTTTCCTGTGACCCTTAAGGGTCCCCAGAGCCTGCTAGTCCTTCTTATCTGACTCCAACCACATTCCAAGCAGTCCTTCACCTGACGAGCAGGCCTGAGGCAGGCAGAGAAAGCAGAAGCAGGTGTGAGCACATAAGCACATAGTCAAAGGTTCAATAGGTCACAGTAACAAAAGTTCATACAAGAATTCAACAGTTTCACTGTAGCCGGGGTCAAACTGTTCATTACACAGCAGCTTGATAGTCCACTTAATTGTCCTTCTCACCCTCCTCCCATCACCCACCACCCCTAGTGCTGAGCCTTTTTTAGGTCTAGCATTAGCCATGACCTTTTGATTTTAGTACAATTACATAGATAATATACTTACTTTAAGGGGCTTTCAGCAAGCTCTCTTCATCCTGGTCACCTGTATCATTCACATTTTACTGGTCAGCTGTATCATTCACATTTTACTTCAACCCACTACAGCATGCAGCATGGGGCAATAGGTTTAGCTTACTTGAGCAACTGGCTAGTTTTGCTCTGAGTGACTGCATTGTGCACTTTCACAAGGAGCACATCTGCACACAAGGTAGTGTCCTTCAGTGGCAGTGTTTGGCTTATACTTTATTACTTTAGAGTTGCCTTTGTGTGTAGAGCCTGATGTGATGGCAAGATGCATTCCACCAAATGTGAGCGTATGGCGCATTCAAGCTTTATTAGTTCCCATCTCCTGCTAATCCTGTTGTAAATAATTTTCAGAGTGGCCTTTGTTTATCTGACTACTGCTATTTCATAGCATACCAGATTGTGTCAATTTGAAACTGTTCTTATAAAGTTATGTTTTTTTAGCTATGCATGCTATGAAGTGAATACTGAACGTCATGCTGATATGTATTTTAATTAAGACCTGCAGTTATACTTGTGAATCACTTTAGTCTGTATGTCCTGTTTGTCTGATTTTCAATGCTCTTGTGTATCACACTTATATAGCTATTTCCTTAATATATTACTAATTGAAGCTGAGACATTTAAATAAATGTTTCTATCTATCTATCTATCTATCTATCTATCTATCTATCTATCTATCTAATGTTTCACTTCAAGCCTCTCTATCTTTTCAACCTTTTTATTTGTGATGAAGATGTACAGAAACATTACAAAAAAAGCATTAGCAAAGGCAAGAAGCTGGCAGGCAGAACAACTGGCTTCTTTAAGTGTGGTCTTTAAGACTTGTGTGAGTCAAGACCTTTTGATTTAAATAAAATTATTTGTATTACATTTGTATTTATTGCGTTTTTCAGCCAGACTTTATTATTTAGCCACTGGTTGTGTCATTTATAGTCCCACTCTAGCATGAATAATGGGGCAAAAGGTCAGCCCACTTTAGCCATTGGCTGACCACTGTGAGTTGTGGCCCTTCACAAGTAGCCAAAGTAGTTCCCTTCAGTGCCAGGGACTACTATGATATTTTGTGCATCTTTAGGCCAAAAAACATGTTTGCCTTTAGTCAGCCGTTTTGTTTTAGATTGGTGAGGGCCCAACAGCTTCCCCAACAATATGGTTTCAACAAGTACTTTAAGAGAAATAAACAAGAATTGCTAAAAAGCTGGCTGCCAATGCCAGACCTACTGTTTTGCTAATGCTTGTTTAGATGTTTGGGATACTTCACAATTAAGCCTTCACACCTCTTTGTACAACAAAAGGTATCATGCCCACATGTCCCACATTTTGGGGTTCTTACAGTACCTAAGATGTGTGGATTCCCCCTGACAGTGACCAGGAAAATATACTAAATATTGCATAGATCCGAGGGTGGGGTTAGGAAAAATGGGTAAAATGCTATGCAAGAAATCCTATTTAAAAAAATGGCACCAACAAAAAGTGTACTCTGCTACTATCATCATTTTCCCAAGGAAATTAGTTAAACAATACGTTTCTTACCACAGGCTTTGCACTGTCTAAGTAGAAATCATTTATTTTGCATTTTTTGTGGTTTTTGCCTATTCGTAGCTTGAGGTGGAAAGTGGTGTGAAAGCCCCTGGTGAGCTGGGAAAGCTATATATTTCCGAAAAAGTAGACAACAAAGTTCAAGAAAAAATAGAAATAGGTGATGTTTTCATCTGTAATATTTTTTCCCCAGTAATGTACAAAAGCAATACAGAAATATGTGCATGAGATCCCCCCTGTTGATTGGTGGAAAGTGTGTGAATTTAAGTCAAAGTCTGAAATATTGAGGTCATTCTGAATGAGAAAATATAATGTTGTTCATGCAAGTCACACCACCCTGGACTCAACTGGCTGGGCCCACCTCACTTGTTTAAAAAAATGTGTGTCCTTTAACTGAATGGCCTCCTTGGGGCAGATATGGGGAAAATCCTAAAATCTTACTTTCCTTGTTGGAGGAGTGCAGAAAAACTGTTGAGGCTTTAGAGGTGGGGGATGGTGAACAGCTGCACCCAATTCTTTTTTTAGAAAAAAAAAGCATCTGTGGGTATAGTGGGCTTTCTGCTCCCCCCGGGGGTGAGGGGTAGACTGGAGATAACTCCTCTCAATCAGTCTTCTGAGTGGGAAAGAAAGATTGTTGGGCCCATAATTGGGTGGAGGAACAGCCCAATGCCTCTGCGAGTTGCCCTGCTTAAAAATAACACCCCTTCTGTGTAGTGGACATATTGCACCATGGGGACAATTGGGGTAAAACTGCCAATTTGCCCCACACCTGCCTAAGGGGGCTGAAAGTCTGATGAGGTCAAATAGGGATGGGGTCATGGCCTGATGCCAGGGTGGGCTGCCCACTCCATATTTTCATTTTATTTTTCTTGGTATCTAGTGATTGTTTCTGCTCCACCCCAGAAAAGATTATGGTAAACCCTCAACTGCACCCAAAGAACACAATGAATATTTGGGCCAGTTTGGGGTGGGGACACAGCCTGATGCAAGAGTGAGCTGCCCCATTCCTTTTTATTACTTTTTTCTCCCTGGTGTCTAGTGAGCCTCCCCATCGACACCCCTGAGGACAGAAAGACTGTTTACTTTTTGGCAGAAGAACACTTTCCCATGGCTATAGGGCTGTTTCCACCCCCACCACCACCCAGTGTTTTGCAGGTGAATCCCTTCTTGGGGATTGCCGTCCTGTGGCAATACCCAAGCGGGGATCCACAAAGGAGAGGTACACTAGCCCGCTTATATAGATACTTGGTTGGCTGAGATATGCCTCCAGAGCAACTTTAAATGTAAAACCAGTTGCCAGTAATGGCACCTGCTAGTTTCAATTTCAATCAGAGTAAAGTCAACATGTTGCACATGTTGTGCATCCCACTAGCTGGAAAAAAACATTTTTTTGACTTGAGGGTTGCTTTTCCCTCATGTCCCAAAATACATTTTCAAAAAGAAAATCACTCTGTCACTCACACACAAACATACTCACAGCCTCCTCTACAATCTTTGCACTCACAACCGATGGAGCCCCTAACTCAGCGAATTGTTAAGTCTCTGCTTTCCTCACATCTAAAGCTTCCAGGTCATCCCCACTATGAATAGATGTAACAACTTGAGTATTTTTTCCACAAAAATCAGGGATATCTATTCTGCCTACCATGTTGAAGCCTTGAAAATAACAGCCCCTGGGAGCTGCGATCAGCCTAATCTGCTGAGGTTTAGCTCCATTCAACCGGAGAATCTTCAGGCCTAAGCTATTACAGTCAAATCAGACTCACCTTTGGACCCTGCTTCTCCCCTTGCTGCCAAGAACGGTGCCTCCAAACCTACCCAGTTCTAGCCAATCTTTGTAACCTGTTTATCTGTATGGCACAGATTCCTCTCGATCTGGAAGCTTGTAGTGATCATTCTATAACTGAAAACACATCATTAGACACAACTAAACATATATCTGTCCTATATCCCTCCTCTAAAGTCCTATATCTCTCCTCTCTTTCCCAGCAAAAATGTTAGAAAAATATATCAATCATCAGCTCTCTGCTGATCTACACTCCTATTGTCTGCCTCTTCTCAGTCGGGTTTTCACCAACACAAAAGCACAGAGTCCACCTTACTAGCAGTCTCCGAAGAACTTAGATGGACTCTACATCTGGAATGTTCGGCGGCTGTTATTTTCAGTGGCTCGATTTCAGCGCCACATGCAGGGTTAATAACAAGGCTCTCGAGTAGCTTTCCGCCTGTTTAACAGACTGCAGTTTCCTGGTCTATGACAAGCCACTTTCCCCTGCTACCTTGCCTGTCTCTTGTGGGGTACCTAAGGGCTCTTTTCTGAGTCCAACCCTTTTTAACATTTATGTTTGTCCTCTAGTAGATGTCATGAAATCTTTGGTTTCACTTTGACTTCTTATGCTAATGATATCCAGCATGTATTTTCGCTAGAGCTTGGGCGTGGAAATTCATTGGATCAATTAAGGAACTTTCTCTTGGCTGTGGTAAGCTGGATGGGACAGAAGTGTTTGAAGCTGAATGATAAAAAAACAGAAGTGATAATGGTGAGGAATCAGACACATCTCTGAACACCTGCTTGGTGGTCAGACACTCTTAGGTCTTTTCCAGGCAGTAAAATATTTGGGCATCTGGATAGATAACATACTCATTCTTGACCTCTAGATCAAAAAGTTGTTTTGCCCCCTTAAGTACATACTTTGAACCCTCCCTGATCACACCCAGAAAACTGTAGTCCAGTCAATCATTACATCCCACCTGGACTACGGCAATGTCTTATACATGGGTGCATTCTAGACCACAATACAACATCTGCAAATCATATAAAATGCAACTGTTAGCTTGCTACTACATATCCCTAAATATCAAATAATTTCTTCTAACCTAGTTGACCTTAATTGGCTGCCTATTGAAAAATGGATGATTTTGGAAGGATCAGATATTGTCTTAGAATCTGTTCTCATCCTGACAGGATATGGAGCAAATCAATTGTTTAGAGATGCTTGCAGGTTCTTTTGTTATCCAAAACATTGCAAACAACAGAGTAAAGTAAGTAATTGTTTTAAGAACGGCTGAATTTACAGATATCAGAAACATAAATAATTTGCGGGAACAGAAACAAAACCTGTACTGGAGCAGGTGAAGTTTTTGAGACTTCTGTCTGCAATGAAAGCTTCAGGTACAAGTAGATTAATTGCCTGGAAATATGAATTTAGTAGATAACTGCTATCTCAAAAATATGAAAGATCTCACTGATTGGTACCTTTACCCTTTAATATTCAGAGATATTGTTTCTCTCTCTGGGCTTTTAGAGATATATCCCTAGGATCTGTAGCATACATTTGACTTTATTTTTACTATCATAACTATTTTGGTAGTAGCCAAATTCAGACATGTCATTGCTACCCACTTTGAGGTGCCGTCTACTAACAACAGTATGAACTGCTCATTCGGGGACAACAGATTGAAGGGGCTGTTCATGTCTAAGCTCTATTTGGTCCAAGGTTCATTGGACGCCTCAACAGGGGAAAGAGGGACAGAGTGTACCACTTTGTTCTTGTCATTCTTTATACAAAGAATTAAACCATTGACCACATTTTTCTCCTGATGACCTGCTTTTGCCCACCAATATAATTTCCTAACCTTAGCCTTGGTAAGGTTCCCCTGTAGGTGCCTTTCATGAAATTAATAATCTGCTCACTCTCAAATCCCCCAGCAGCATTATTCTAGACTCAGTAATAGATCACAGACACATTAGCCAGATACAACTTTCCATGCACATTCCAAAAACCTCTCACTGGTTCCATAAGCTCTCTCAAGCCAATCTTTCACAACAAACTCTTTGACCATGTGGAAAGTGATATGTTTTTCTCTATTGTCTTTCCATCCATCTTCATCAGTGGCATCTTCCTTGACCCAATTCTTGGTTGTAAGTTCATTGTGTCCATCAATCCCTTCAGTCAGCAGTCAGGTCAATTCTTGGTTTTTAAGTTCATTGTGTCAATCAATTCCCTCAGTCTGCAGTCAGGTCAAACAGTCCACCACACAGTTGTTGACTATAAGCAGTTACTCAATATGAAAATAAAAATGACTCAAATCCTCAGTCCATTACCTGGGAGGAAATGAATTAGCCCCCTCATAAGAAAAATTGGAACCAGAAGTTGATGATCAGACCTTACTGCAGAGTTCTTCAAACTGGGGGGCGGGCCCCCCTAGGGGGGCCTCAAGTGATCCCAGGGGGGGCGCCAGGCTCTGGCCAAATGAAACATTTTACAGATAACAGGGCTTTGTTTTAAGCAGAAGCATGTTATTGCATTGTTAAAAAGGTAACAGTGCTTAACTGCCATGTTTAAATAGGTCTAGACATATTTAAACATTGCAATCTTTATCAAATAATTGTGAAGAATTCTGAGGGGGGGCCCAAGGATTTTTATTTTTCAACTGGGGTGGCGCATCAATAAAAAGTTTGGAGACCTCTGCCTTACTGTGAAAGAGAGGCCCCAGTGGAAACCCTAAAATGCTGTACAGTCCACATGCAAGCTAAGACTTCCCTCTAGAAGGCTAAGTAACGGATGTTCAGCACTCGTGAGGGAGCATGGAGCAAACACCACTAGGTAATCCTCCTTCTGATAAACTATTTGTGACAAGATCGCTCACAAACTGTAGAGATTAGCGTACGTTGTCAACAGGGTCCTCTTGTGCACATCAAAGTGTCCCAGTGTAGGCATTTGACCAATCTTTTTTTTAACAAGGCTAAAAGCCCCATCACAATCTCCCAATCACACAAATGTTGCATTTTTCGTCAGTAAACATCTCAGAGGCTGCATTGCATTGGAAAATTAGTTTCAAATATGTTAGAAGTGGGGTCTCTAGTTGGCAGTCGGTTTGAACCCTGTCCAAATCCAAGTAGGGACCCTCACTACAGTCAGGATAAGGGAGATACCCAATCAGATAACCCCTGCTCACCCCCTTGGTAGCTTGGCATGAGCAATCAGACTTATCTCAGAAGCAATGTGTAATGCATTTGCACAAAACACACAGTAATACAGTGAAAACGCTACAAAAGGAGACCACACAAGTTTTAGAAAAATAGCCAATATTTATCTATATAAAACAAGACCAAATACGATAAAAATCCACCATACAGTAATCAATATATGAACTCTGCAAGATTTACTCAAAAATACATTTCCTTGAAGTTGATAGCTCCACCTGGGGCTATCACGGCATTGTGCTCAACAAAACCAACAGTTTAGGCCAGCCACTGCGTTGCGGGCCAGATACAGTGTCGGGAAGACCCTCAAACAGTAACTTTGGAATTGCAGGGTGTCGTGACCTTCACGGGAAGCTCCAGAAAACGGCGTCACTGGTGAACTCCGGGCTGATGAAGTCAGGAGCGCTGGCGGGGATGGTGTTGAGGCTGCGGTGCAAAGGGGGACGATGAGACGTGTGGGTCCACAGGTCACGGTGCAGGCAGCGGCTCGGTCATAGCATCTAGCGGTGTCGGGGAGACCAGGGCTGCGGTGTAAAGCGGGGAGTTGCGAGGTGCGGCGTCACCAGGTCACGATGCAGGCAGTGGCGTCGCCGTTGCTAAAGCACTGTCATCGGTAGGCCCAAGTCAGTGGTGCGGGACGAGACGGTGCTTTGTGACCCTCACGAGCGGTGTCAACAGGCCACGGTGCAGGCAGTGATGCTGGAGACGACACTGGAGAAGATGGGTATGGCGTAGAAGGACCGGGGCTGCGGTGCGGGACAAGACTGTGCTTAGTGTACCTCACGAACAGTGTCCACACGCCATGGTGCAGGTAGCAGCGTCGATGACAGCAGGAGCATCGGGGCTGCCCAGGCTGCAGTATGAGCAAGGCAATGCCGTAGTGTGGAGCAGTGGCTCGGTGAAGTCATCCAATGACGACATTGGTGAGGCCAGGGTCGTGGTGCGAAACAGGCCAGTATGGCTCCGTGCAGCGTCGGCAGGTCATGGAGCAGGCCAGTGGCATCGTTGATGGCATCACAGTGGTTTTTCTCCTTGAACAGCACAAAACACACAGTTCCCAGTGCTGTAGGATGATGAAACTGAAGTCTTTGATATTCCTGAGACTCCAACAGGAGGTAAGCTCTACTTCAAGCCCTTGGAGAACTTGGAGATACACAGCAAAGTCCACCCTTTGCTCTCTTTTAAGTCAGAAGCAGCAACTGCAGGCCAATTCAGCAAAGGAACACAGCAAAGGGACAGTACTCCTCCTCCAGCTCTTCAGCTCTTCTCATTGGCAGAGGCTCCTCTTGATTCCAGAAAGAAACTAAAAAGGTTGGGGTTTTTGGTCCTCTACTAATACCCAGTTCTGCCTTTGAAGTAGGCAATCGTCAAAGGAAAGTCTCTGTTGTTGACAAGATCCTGCCTTGCCCAGGCCTGGCCCCAGACACTCTCCAGGGAGTCGTAGACTGCATTGTGTGAGGGCAGGCACAGCCCTTTCAAGTGTAAGTGACCACTCCACCATTCGCTTTAGCCCCGATGGCTCATCAGGATATGCAGGCTATGCTCCAGCACCCTTTGTGTCACTGTCCAGAGGGAATGCACAAACAGCCCAACTGTCAAACTGAACCAGACAGGGAATCCACAAACAGGCAGTCACAGAATGGTTTAAGCAATAAAATGCCCACTTTCTAAAAGTGGCATTTTCAAACTAACTATCTAAAAAGCAACTTTGCTAAAATATCTATTTCTAAATTGTGAGTTTAGAGAACCCAAACTCCACATTTCTATCTGCTCTCAAAGAGAATCTGCACTTTAAAGTTAATCAATGGCAGCCTCCATGTGTACCTTTGATAGAGATAGGCCTTGCAACAGTGAAAACCGAATTTGGCACTATTTCAC
The DNA here is from genome assembly GCF_031143425.1 of Pleurodeles waltl. Lineage (NCBI taxonomy): Eukaryota > Metazoa > Chordata > Amphibia > Caudata > Salamandridae > Pleurodeles > Pleurodeles waltl. Next base: position 239,840,326 of record NC_090442.1, on the reverse strand, counting down.
TGTTAGGACATGTAAACCACAGCAGTACACGCCCCACCTTTAACATACATTGCGCCCTGCCCATGCGGCTACCTAGGGCCTACCTGACGGGTGTCTTACATGTAGTACAAGGGAGGGTTTGGGCCTGGCAGGTCGAATTGGCAGTTTAAAACTTCACACACAGACACTGCAGTGGCAGGTCTGAGACACGTTCACAGGACTACTTATGTGGGTGGCACAATCAGTGCTGCAGGCCCACTAGTAGCATTTGATTTACAGGCCCTGGTCACCTCTAGTGCACTGTGTACCTGGGACTTACTAGTAAATCAAATATGCCAATCATGGATAAATCATTCAACAATACAATTAACACAGAGAGCATATGTACTTTAGCACTGGTTAGCAGTGGTAAAGTGCCCAGAGTCCTAAAGCCAACAAAAACTGGTCATAAAAAAAAGGGGGAAAGAAGGAGGCAAAAGGAGGCAAAAAGTTTAGGGATGACCCTGCAAAAAGGGCCATTTCCAACAAAATACAATTCACAAACACTGATGAAGGACCTCAGCTGGTCTTGATCTATAGGAACCTCTACCTGCACAATGCTCTCTGCAATACCAGTTTAGGATTTGTACATTCACCAGAAATTGTATGTCACAAGTACATAGCAGCTTTTACCTGAAATATGCACTTTTCCATCTTTCATGTGAGCCCTGCTCATGCCAGTCTTTATAGCACCAACCCAGGGATTCCATAATGGTCTCGTCTGCCTTCATCAAAAAACAAAATGTTGGCTTGGGAGAAAAATATCTAGGGAACACCATCAAGCATGATCTTCATCACCCTCTGGAAGCAAGTGGCCACTGACGTCAAACCAAGGGGCAATCAAACAAATCAGAAAGCTGCTAAAGGAGTGACAAAGGACATGAAATAAAAGGAATACTCGTACAGCATAACCTGGAGGTACACAAATGCAGACCCATCACACTGAACAATTTTCTACTACCAAATACAGCCAGAAACACAGCCTGAGACGTTAGAAAGTGGCTGATGATTCACCAATTTACCTATTAAGGTCTCTGAAGTTGGCACACATTCTAAGACTTCTTCCTTCATCTTTGAGTGCTAAAGCAACCAGGCCCAACCACTGACAGGACTCAGTTTCCTCTATCAATCCCAACTTCAGAAGTCTCTGGAGAACCATTTTCCTTCCAAGGTTCCCACATCAGGCTGGGCTCTTAGCGTTATGCACTACTGGAACAGCACTTCTCGTAAGAATATGTTTGTGCTTAAAGTTCTCTAGTAGCCCCAAGTCATTTGCAGAAATCTCAGCAAATGTTCTGAAATGTCTGAACCATCAAAAATACGGGCCACAAGAAAGACTTGTTTGGAAGGATTGAACCTCACGGTGATGCCCATATTGACTTGGTGACACAACCCTAACATTCCCTTAACTACGTAGACTTTACAAACTGTTTGCCTGTCCTGAAAATAAATTTGTATTACAATGTAACCCAGTATATCTACCCTAGTTCTTATATATCCTGTTATGTTGATGTCAGGAAGTAATAGCTTGATCATATCTGCCACAAAATATATTTTCCAATTCTTGTCCCCTAACATGATGTGGGGCGACCATGAAACAGCCAATACAATGAGTCTTTTGTCCTCCAATGTTATTTCTACTCTGGCATAGTAACCAGTTCACAATAAACCCCACTGTCTTCTCCTAGATTATGGGACAGATGTCAAAGACATTTGTGACACTTATTATGTGATTCTCTGTGCTCCTTTCCAAGAAAACAACTTTTATTTTTCAAACCAACCATTTGTGCAGTACCACCACAACCCACATGATAATCATACTCTTTATTCACATCCAAAACAAGCCTCACATCATTACCTTGATTTTCTGTCATCTCTCGCTCCCAATTATTAGTTTTCTCTATCCCTTCTGAGTTATTACTGCTTTCTTAAGATCAGGATTCTTAACCTGGCTGTTGGTGCACCTCACAATGTGATGTAGAGACAGAGAGAGTAATTAAGAGTGCCAAAATCACAAATATGGGCCACAATCTTTTGGCATCCCACACAGTTTCCTGCCTACTCAGTGTTGCCTTGGATTCTAGTAAATAAATGTAGTGTTTCAGCACCATGTTAACAAGAGTACAAAAGTGCCTTTCTAGTGTTAATACTGACTTTCAAATACATTGCAGGGATCTATTTCATACTTTACAATGGGAATTTCATCCAGGCTGTTGTAAATGTTTCTTCCCTCAACTCCTAAATTATTGAGAAGAACGTCTTGCTTCCTCACCAGAGAGAATGTTTCTATTCCAATAACTATAAGAATCAAATAGTTGTTTCCATTGCTTCCAAGGCAACAATGGATCCCCCTTCTGGCAGGTAGATGAGGCATATTTGCAGCTGCCATAATTCAAGATGATGTAGGAAAATACATAAGTAGAGAAATTCAGGTGAAGAATATTAGTGTCATACAGTGCAAGGAAATAGCCAGGAACTTCCAATGAGCATGTAAAGAAAAACTTAGATAGGATGAAAGTCAAAAACAGGAGCTTTCTTTAAATGTAATTTTATCCATTTTTGATGAGCACTGAGTACAAATCACCTTATTGTGGTCATGAAGCAGTACATAAACATTTAATTCACCGTATTGTAAGTGAGCAAGAAACAAAAATACAGTGTCACAGTTTCTAAGACTATATGCTCATAAAGTGAAAACTTAGGACCGGAGCACCTCGATGTGCAGGAACAGCACTACAACTTTCACCACTGTCCTGAAAATAATGGTGCCACTTTAGAGAAAACTTGATAAGATTTTTTTTGTTTTTTTTTGCGGCCAGGGTTCCTCCATGTGCATACACTGCACTGCGGCAATCCCAAATAGCCTGTCTAGAGTTGTGCATCACACGTAGCATGATGATGTTATAAACTGCACAAATGGTAGCTTCTTTTAACCTATCAACAGTGCCTTTTGCAGTTGTAACTCTTCTCAGCTGTGGTATTCTACTCCACTGGAACTGTCCATGCAATGTCCAATCCATTATTTCCAGTCTTTTATTAAAGCCTGTCGGTCTTTTTCACACACTTGTTGTCAATCACAGAATGGCTATAGTAGCTAGGAAAGATTCAGGTTCATATGATATACTCCAGGCATTTCAGCTGGAGCTACCGATGTCATTAAGGTCTACAAATCAGCTTGAACAATATGGAAAAACTGGTGCTTTGGCATGGTTGTGTATCTCTTTTCAACAGATATAACTTCAAATTGAATTGGTTGGCCTCTTTGGCTAGTCAAGGTAAGTCTTATAAAATAGGTAATTCTTGCCATGCTGCTCTTTCAGTGGAACACATCAAGATGGACCAGAGAACCTGGGAGAACATACTTTGGTCTTCTGTTTCCTTTGTGAGTTCTCTTTTATGAAACATCTTACTATAAAATAATGTCATCCAGAAGGACATGAACATGATGTTTAATTTGTTAATGTCATGAGCTTAGGACTTTTAAGGGCCTTTTTGTATTAAAATGTATCAACTAAACAAGCAAGGCTTTTATCTCTGACAACCATAAAAATATTTTCTGCTGTTAGATCTTAAGATATTTCTACAAGATTATTTTATCCTACTGGAGTTTAGTTTAATATTTCAGTAGAACTAAAATAAATCTGATGATTGTGCATATCCATATTTTTCAGATCAGCCAAAATCATGTGCAAGTAGACGTTTAAAAGTGCATAAATTCAAAATTGAATGTCTATGAATGTACTTTTCCTCTCATTAATTCATCCCCTTCAGGAAACCCCATACCCAGTTTAAATTTTTTCTAGAACATGACTGCAGACAACCAGGATAGTTCCAAATTATTTAATCATTAGAAGATCATGGAATCACGGATCACATATAATTTGTGAGTCAGCACTCTCTCCCTCTGCCTGTTTTAGAAGGCGTGGCACAGAATCACTGTCTCACATTCAAGGGATTCAGGGATTCTAGATGATGGCTTCAGATTGAGCACTGTAGACCACATAAAGATCTAACATTCCTTTGAGAACATCATTGCAAGCTTGAGCTTGCACATAGAAAAGAGACCCATGTGAGGTCATATTCCAAAGAAGCCTCATGAAAGGTGTTTAAATTAGCTTGTATCCTACCTTCATGTAAATCAAGTTCAAATTAGGAGCACAAACGTTTGTAGCAAAGAAGTGTACAATTGTTTCATTTCAGGGAAACCTTTGGCAGAAAGTTTTGATTTTGGGTTCCTTGGCACCAAAAGTGAAAATGTGGTGGTTGCAGCTTCTTCTCTATCAAGTACACCAGTCTGCTAAAATACTATTGTGCTTGTTCTTTATCAAGCACACTGATTTTCTAGAAGCCAGAAAAACTCAAAATGGTTTCACAGACCACCATAAATCTACAGGGCAGCTCTCTCCCCAACTGCCTACATTAAAACATTGGGTACAGATGGACAGGAGCTAGACTAGAGGAGATTCCAAAATCAGCAGACTGATTTAACAATACTATATTCCTAAATATTTATTGCAAGCCAGTTTGTAATGGTTCTGTGGCTGTTATTAATACAATTTATACAAACACATTAGGAGTATCTAGTCTTCCCATCAATTGTGAATGGTCCTAACTGATAGTTTCTGGAATGTCAGATTTTATTAAAGTGACAAATGTGAGTAGTATTCCTCAGCAATTATTTATCTCTGTTTTGTTATCCCGCCATATTGTTTTCTGTTGGTTTTAGTTCCTGCATCCGCTGCTTTTATCAGAATCAAAAATAACCGATGTGGCTATCACGCATGAGGTTTTCATTTTCCTTGTAACTTAGTTGATCGTTATGTTCATCATACCTCTGTTTCATCACACTTAACAGACTCTCTTATGCAAGATAAAAGAACAAGTTGCTCATAATGAAGAGCAGTTTAGTAGCTAATTATGCATTCTGATTGGTGGATTTTCTGTTCTTTCTAGTGGTATCAATTTCCCTAAGGTTTATAGCAAGTGTGGTTTGTATATTTGTTCTTGGCTGCTATCATAAAAAAGAAAGAAAAGTAAAGCATAATATGATCCTCTGTGTCTTTAATAAAATCAAGAGTGTCATTGAAGCTGTAAGGAGCAGCTGATGGTTTCCTATGAATCTTAAGCTAAGGGAAATAATTAAATATATCAAAAACATGGAAAATAAAAGTCTCCCATTATACACAAAGTTAGACCAAACTGGCATGTTAACACTTTCAAAGAATCCGGTCAAGCATTTTTGCAGATACATTTCTAAATTACAGAGGAAAAAAAATCAAAATCTTATAAGGATGAAGGGGGGAAGGAATGCATTGTTTATTGTTTTAAGAATCCTGGCTGAGTTGAGAAGAAATTTCTGACTTTAAGCGACTGCTAGAAGGCACGCCCACCATAACATGAGCCAACATAAATATCCTGACATCTGGTTTTTGACATAGCAACAGAGAATGGAATGTTATTCCTTTGGATGGCAGCCAGTCCTTACATAGACTAATAGCTCAAGTTGACAGATGGAAAATGTTGCTGAAGCCGTACAGTGGGATATGATACTGTCATTGGCTTTCTGACTGGCAATTATTCTGTTCAGCTGAAGCAACAGTTCATAGCAAAGTACCAATGTTAGTAAGCAAACATTGTTGGTCATTGACAAATAGCCTGTGTACAACCCATACAATGTGTCAAAGTAACACTATGCAACACAATGTGTACAGACCCCATGTGCTTATGATGCTGAGCCAACAGCCAATAAAGACCTGTGTGTCAAAGGAAGCTGGCTTGAACAAAGTGAAAAACCTGACTTACAATTTAGGCATAATGATTTGAAAACTGGTAAACAAGTTTTTTATTTTAGGTGTAAAGATTTTTTGGGAGATAAGACAAATGCATAGAAACACATGTATATTGTTTGAGGGCCATTGGTACAATAGCAAATGTGACTTCTAAGATTTTCTGTTCAATGAGAAGCTAAATGACAACCATATGCATGGTGTTCAATTGAATGAAGTACAAAATAGAAACTAACAATTTAAAAGGGGATAATTGTACTATGTGTTCAATTTGAGCATAACAGCAGACATTCACATTATGAAAAAGAGGACTGAAAACGTCAGAGACACTACAGTGAGCCCTGGTGACCCAAAGTATACTGCAGACACATGTAAGAGATGAAGTACTCCCTTCTATACAATATAAGGAAATTGCAGATCACCGTGCAGTTCATTTTTAAGGTAACTGAACTCCGAGGTGACTTGCAATATCCTTACAATGTATGCAAGGCGATACTTTATCCCATATAATATATGGTCACACCATCAAATTTTCCATAAACCACTTTAAACCTTGGTGTTTCATATGAAAGAGCGGTCACGTTTGCAAACATGAGCATGAAAATTAAAACCTCTAGTGCAAAATTAAACACATCAGAAACCTGTAAACTATTTGTTACAAACAGATATTAAAAGTAGTTCAATATGTTAGTTTAAAATAAAATAAAACAAAAGCTATAGTAGCTCGGAATGTGTAGAAATATGCAGAAAAATTCTAGCTTTTCTGTATTTAAGGAATGCAAAAAATAAACATATTCTCTTTGCAAAACATTGTAAGGTATTAAAATAGGCCGGAAGAAAGAAAAGAAACATTTCATTTTCGTTGATTTCACACGTGCTTCAATTATGCTTCATGACCCGACCTGCCTTTCAACTTGGCTGCTGGCTGTCAGCAGGTATTGTGATGTCAGAACTCAACTGTAGCAACTTATAATATTCGATTCTGATGTTTTTTCTTTATAATCGGTGACTAGGTGTGTCACAAGTTGACAATTATAAAAGAGATAAAGTACACCCTACTGTACATTATTGCAATTAACCGAGAAGTTCATAACCACATGGAGGAACGAGGCCAAAGGCCTGAGTTATTTTAAAAGGTTGTGGAACTCCGAGGTGACTCACAATATTCTCATCAGGTACACCAGGGAGTACTTTATCCCATATAATACATGGCACACCATCACCATTCCCACAACCCACTTAAAACCTTGGTGTGTGGTCTTTCATATGAAAGAGCGAGCATGTTTGCAAACATGAAAAATAAAAAAAATCTCTAGTGCAAATTAAATACATCAAAACCTGGTAGATATTTGTTGCAAACAGGTGTTAGAAACAGTTCAATACAGTGAGTTAAAAAAAATGTAAGTTGTAGTAGCTCGGTATGTGTAGAAACATGCAGAAAGATTCTAGTTTTTCTCTATTTAAGGAGTGCAAAAATAAACATATTCTCTCTGTTTCTCATTGTAAGCTAAAAAAATATTACAGAAAAAAAGAAAGCTATGGTCTTTTTTCGTTGCTTTAAACAGCTGGTTCAAATATGCTCTATGACCTGACCTGCCTTTCACCTCGGCTGCTGGCTCTGGCAGCAGACTTTGGGATGTCAGAACTCAAGTGTAATAACATATAATAGTCAAGTTCTGATGTCTTTTCTTTATGATCGGTGACTGGGTGTGTAACAAGTTGCAGATACAGGCATTTATACAGGGATTACAAAAGTCCATGTATGAGAATGAAAAGAAATACTGCACAATATACATTTCTGTCAGCTATAAGACATGGGGTGGGGAGTGTTGGTGCACCCAGTGATAAACCTTGAATTCTAACTCTGGATTCAGTTGGAGTTGGCATAGTGTTGGAGCAGCATAATTGTGGCTCCCCCTTACACGTCAGAAATACGCAATATGTATGTGCACTTAGCACTACATACTTTATGTGTTCTAAGGTTACAAATGTAAAGAGTTGCACTTGACCTCAATACTGGAGTGCATTCACTGTAGGACTATAAAATCATATACTCTGTGTGCCTTAATCTTATTAAATCACATGAATGGAATGTATTTACTTCAGAAACAAGAAGAGTTCATGTAAACGTGTGCACTATTTCCACATATGCATTTAAAATTTGATTCGCAGTTGCATTTATATTTGTGTACTGAAAAATGCAGTGCTTTTAGCTAAAATTGTAGTCTGAATTTAATTTAAATTCATGTACTGACATTCTCATATATTTGTAGTCATATGTGCACAACTGACTAGTCTTGAATTTCTTTCGACATGTAGTATTATTTTCCATTTCTGCCTGTATGTCTTTGTCTTTGCAGGAAAGTTCACATGAATTGTTAGTGTGAGAATAGATGTCACACTGTACTAGTGATTGAGAGACATGGAGAAATGGAGTGTTAACGGACAGTCTCCATTCAGTAATGTAATGAAGAGTCAGAGGTGACCAAGGCTGACATCGTTCTCAGGACTGGTCTGGGAGAGCAACAAATGTTGCAGTTCACACAAGAACAGGGCCTTAACATTGACGCCGGCTCCTAATGGAGCCGGCGCCAATGTGGCGGTGCGGCGGGTGCAGCACCACCCATTGCGCATTCCACTGCCCATAATTGGAGCAGTGGAATGCGTGACGGGACTGTGCCTGGGGGCCCCTGCACTGCCCATGCCAGGTGCATGGCCCCCAGGCACCCCCCGAAACCTCCATTCCGCCAGCCTTTCCATGAGGGTGGACGTGGACAAATAAGTGCCTGTCACAAAAAATAAGTGCTGGTGACCCACTGCACCCAACCAGCTCATATTGAGCACTGGGTATGTATTGTTATAGTAGAGTGAAAGATTTTGTCGAAAGCTGGGAAATGTGCAGGTCTGATTGTAATAGTGGATGCTCACATTCATTAGTTATTTATCAGTGACAATATTATGGTAAATTATTTGCTTCAAAAATCCCTTGAAGTCAAACAGTCATCTATTTTGCTATCATAAAAAATGGCGGAAATTAGTTCATAAAGTACTGTACTACTTCTTAGGGCCGGATAAGTGCTGCATAGTGCAACCAATAGAATAGATACATAAATAAATAACACAAAGTGGAGATTTTGCAGTGAAACACTGCTCTTTCCCAATCGAAATTCCATTTGGCTGAATAAATAGCACTTATTTATTATAGTGTTTGGTATGCCACACATCTCATGTAAACTTTTGTTTTTTTCTGACTACTTCAGTGCACTGTTGTTTTTCAATAGCACTGAATAGGTGAGAGACCATCTATCCCTTGTCCTTTGTTGTTAATTCCACTACAAGGTGTAGTGTTGGACACCTGCATGGATTAGGCTGGCCCGTTGGGTTGCACAATTACGAGGCAAGATTTCTGTAGTGAACCTGCTTGAGTACCGAGACTGCATAGCTGTTCACTCTGTTATGGTGTTGGCTATGGTCTTGCCCCTGCTTTACATAAGTAACTCCAATAAGAAGAGATCATTATTAAGAGCTTGTCTAAAAAAACATTTTTAGTTCTTACCGTGAAGCTTTGGTTAACCCTGCCAACTGCTTTTAGAAAAAATCTCATATAGGTTCAGGCAATTTCAAAATTTAGCTGGGTAAGATAGTCGCAGCTACAGCCCACCCCACATACACACCAGTTGATAGCCATAACTCACAGGACTGCTTTATACAGTCTTCTCTCTCTGCTGTTCAATACCAACCAACAATGGAGGAGTGAGAAAGAGTAAAGGCCTGTCCAGCACCCTTGATATCATTGCCACAGAAAACAATAAGGTGAGACAAGCTCTACTTTATGTGTGGAGGTTTCAAGCCCACTTTGCTATATGACAATAGATCTAATCTCTTCCTATTGTTTTCTGTGTCTGCTGTTTAATATCCATTCCTCTCAGATATAACCCTGCCTGATTTTTCATGGTCTGTTTAAAGCACCCTAATATCTTATGGCCCAGCTGTGCCACATAAATTGTAAACATTTAAATAAATATATAGGGCCTGATTACAACTTTGGAGGAGGTGTTAATCTGTCCCAAATGTGACAGATATACCACCAGCCGTATTACGAGTTCCATAGGATATAATGGACTCGTAATACGGCTGGTGGTATATCCGTCACTTTTAACTCCTTCCTCCAAAGTTGCAATCAGGCCCATAATGTTTGTGTTTTAAGAGATTATGCTGGTTGTTTCAGAGCTGTAGCCTTGGTATCTTCATCTTTTTCCGCTGTGAGTCTTCTGCCTCACCGTTTGTTGGTGGATCTGGGCACAAGACGTTGATCTGAACTCTATGGTTAACTAATGGAGAAATGACAGCTTTTGAAAGTAGTCTTGAAATCTGTCTGCCTGACTGGCATAGACGCCCTTATTTGTCCTTAATTGTCAGTGCTCACTATCCAGCAAATTATTGGCTTCCAAAAAATGCTTTTGGTTGGAGGGTAACCTCATTCTGCAATATTTTGCTTTGGTATAGGTTATATGAAGCAAACTAAACTTGGATACATTCTTGAAGTCAGAAAGTAATTTTCAGGCTTTTCCTGTCTGTTGGCAATAGACATGTTGCAACTAATATATATGTAGAGAAGGTTTTGTGTCCTCTCCTTTCTCAAGATTCAATGGCTTTCTTTTTTATCTGTTTCGTGCTTCTGATTTAATGCATTTTTCCCTATTTTTGTGTTTGCCCCATCGAAGGAGCTGCTTTTCTCAACTGAAAGATTTGTATCCTTAACCTGCTTACATCAGATTTTGCCATACAAGGACTATTGCAGGACTATTCTCCCCATCTCTGTCTCGTCCTATTGCTGTCCCCGCACCATTTCAACACCCAAGCTCTCTTATTTAAAAAATAGGCCTCATTCAGTGCCCTCTGCCTCTCACTATATGGGCTGACAGACATGATGAATTTTTTTAATCCATTCCAAGATGGCTAGCATGTGTGTACAATGCTGTGGACATCTTAGACTGATTTTAATTAAAGCAGTAGAAAAAGCATTAATTGATGGCAGCCACGCATGCATATGTTCCTCTGATTATGTTCACTTTCCTCATAAAGTTTGTGGTTTTTAGAGGTTATAGATAATCTACACTTGCAGCATAGGTTTCAGAGAAAGATGTTTCTCTGAGCTTAAAATGGTTAAATTTGTGATCCTCCATTAGGGGAGGATGTTCATGTTTTCAAAGGACAATTTACATTTCTGCTGGCTTCAATGGAATCTTTTATGAGGCATGCTGAGTTACAGTTCACAGTGATGCTATATATATATATACATATATATATATATATATATATGAAAGTTGTGTCTTTAGTTTATGGGCCTGCTTTTGGTGTAGAGATTCCATTTGTTGTTGATCAAGTTGTCTTTGACTATGTCATGTTGTTGGTTTGGGGTTAAGCAGTTGGTCCTGAATGAAGTGCATTGGAAGTTGAGCTTCTTTGTTGGCCCAAAAAAGTGAGGTGAGTAGAGCTCGTGTAGGGATGATTGCCTTGTTGAGTCCATACCAACTTCAGCTGACGTTGTACTCCATTTGATGACTGATTAACAAGTAGATATTTTTTATACTTCAGTGAACATCAGCCTCTAATTTGAGGGGGCCAGTTTGATAAAGTCGAGCTTTTCAGATGGATATGTCCACTGAAGGTGATTATATGGTATTTTAATTGACTGCTGTCAACTCAAGCCAATCAAAAGTATGATGAGGATGACGAAGATTGGATTGTTTTACCAGAGGAGAGAGTGTATAGTGAGGTACAACTTTAATGTGACTAAAATGCGGAATAAAACAAAATTCAAAGATTTGCTATTTGCCTATAGTGGCTTTTGGATAATGCTGGAGATTGAAAACCGTCAACTTATGTTTTATTCTTTGAGTTTTTGTTTCCGATGCACCTGTTGGGAATTGAGTTGGGTCTGGGGGATTGTTTCTCAGGAAAGGTAAGACTGTAACATTCCGTTTTCTTCCCTTTTAGGTTGACATCCATCCAAAACAGTCAGTTGGAGCTATTTGGTTTAAAGGCTGAGCTGTGGCCGAGAAATTTGTATGTGGTCCCTTTGAAAGATTTCAATTCACTTGTTTTTGGCATAGACTGGAAGGAATTATGTTTTGGTGTTTATGCTAGTAAACACCGTGTCCAAACTTTCCCAGGTATCTTTGACGGACTGTCTTACAAAGCACCGCAGTGATGTCAATGTGCCTCCATTGGGGCTGCTGTAACTTCTGCTTGATTTAAAGACACTGCATGAGAATTTTGCTCTCGGTTTTTAGATGAATGGTGGATAGTTTTCTTTTTTTCTCCAGTTGCAAGAAATTTCCATAATTTTCACTTCCTTATTCTCCTGAAGGAAGGGTTTTTGAACGTTCTCGTTATTTTAAAATTCTATTGACAACTGATTGACATTGTTGAGGCACCTGGCACTGTTTTATCAGCAGTGGCTTTGGGTAATGGAACGTTTGCTATGACGGTGTCTCTTTGTGAAGTGATGCATGCCACATTCTTGCTGTTTATGAGTACTTTGAAGGGTGGGGTAACCTGGTGCATTGCACGGTCTTTGGGCCCAAGTGATTCTGATGAGTGACAAACCGCTGTCACAGGACCCTTGTCTTCATCTCATGGATGTTGATAAGACCAGTTTGCAGAACAGTTGTGTGCCTTTATGTGCTAGTCTGAGACATCCACATGAGGAGTTGAGCATAAAATGAGGTTTTTTCAGGTATGTTAGGAACTTCTGAAAGTTCTCAAAGAAAGAAAAGGCGCATTTTCTGATGTTATATTCCTGAACTTGAAAAAACGTCTGTCACCAGATTATTTTAATATTATGCCTTGCATATTCAGAAAGGTCGGCCTCAGGTGCACAGGCACTACAAATGGATGAATTTGGTCAGTAAACCTAGGGCATGTTGTCTTCAATTGCATCTCTCTTTCACTCAGAGCCAGTAAGCCACCAAAAAGGCAGATGCAATGAGAATGGTGTACCGTAAGCTGATTATGTACTGAACTGCAGGATCTAGTAGTTTTATATGATATTTCTAAACGTATCTGTACTTTTCATCTACTGCATGAATTTGTATAAAAGTAAATGTATGTGTTCCTATTGTCTGTCAAAGACCAACGATCTTCAAATTTAATTTAAACACAGCCCTCCCCTTACTGTTATAATTTTTATTGTAATATGGCTCAAACGCTAAGGACAGCATTTGAAAAATGACAGAGCATGAGTGAGAAACACAAGGGCTCCAGCGTCTGTTGATAACATACGGAAACCTTTTGTTCAGTGACGGCGTTCCAGAGGGAAGTGCACATTGGATAATGGAAACCTGCCTTGTGATTGATGGCTTTCAAGAAGTAAGTGCTTACTGGATATTTGGATGGTTTAGATAACCCATAGTTGATGCTGTTGAAGATGTAAACCAGTTCTGGGCAAGAAGCTTTCTATGACAAATTGTACAGTTCTTTGTTTTTGTAATGGACCTGAAAAAAGGAGTGCTGCACCTATGGCTCCAACTGAAACATCTGTTGCAAAGATGAACTGTATCTGTATTTCCATGTCTTAACGTCGTTGCTGTTTTGAATGCGGTTTTAAGGTGTTGGAAATAAATGGCATTCCTTTCTGAGTACATTTCACGATGAGCTTGGTAATATCACAAAAGATAACTGGCAACTCTGTTGAATCTTTGTATCTCTTTCATATTCTTAGGTGGCGGCCGCTTCTGTACTACTGTGATTTTGTTATGATACACATAGTTGCATGTTTGTCATATCATAAATACCCAAAGCATTAGTTCAGAGGCTTCAGAAACATTTTTGTCTAATTTAGAATAGCAGCAATGTTTTCAGAGACACTGTAATACTTCATGATATAATCTAAATAAGTAATGAAATAGGAGCCTTATATGTCTCAAAAGATGTTGTTTATAAGATGCTGGAAGACTGATGCAGCAATGCTTACCTGAAAGGGCATGACCAGATATTTAACATTTCTTTCACAGATGTTAAATGTGGTCTTCAATTAATTCCTTCTTTGCTGCATACTAAATTGGAAGCCCCTATGTGATCGAATTTGGTGAATACTTTAGCTGTTTTATTTTGGCGCAGTGGAACAGATTTTATTGGTAAAGGATAACGGTTATTAATGGTAATTGCATTTCATTCTCAATACAAGACCTACAATTTCCTCCAGAATTGGAAATAAAGAAGTTTGAGCTCTGGCTGGAGACGTGGAGTTTTGAATAATGTCCTTGGATAGGTTCTCCTTTTCGAAATTCTCTGAGGACGTCTTCCTCTTTAAGCATGAGAGAGTAAATTCAGCCATGTGGTATCTTACCCTCACAAATGAAGTCAATTGTACAATCACATTACCTGCAAGGAGACGAAGTTTCTGCCCTTTTACGCTAAACACATCCAGAAAGTGTTTGTAAGCATAAGGTAATCATGTTTTCTCAGATTTCCACAATTAAAAGCACATAATGGATTGTTGCACTGGAGGCAAGATACCACTGCCAGATTATGATCCTGGCAGTCGCAGCACAGGGAGACCACTGCCTCTGCGGGGATCAGGGATCCCGATGGGTTGGCGGCGGTGAAAGTCGTGGTCAGCCATGGCGGTGCCAAGTTCGCACCGGCATTCTGATCACAGCTTTCCTTTCCGCCAGCCTTTTCATGCCAGGGCCCCTGCCAAAGAAAAGGCTGGCAGAAAGGCAGAGCTGGGGGCCACAAGGGTGCCCTGCACAGCCCACGACCATGCGAGCCAAGGCCAATGCAACTGCACTGTTTCCACCAGGCTGACCGCAGAAACATCGTAATACGTCTTTTCCACCCGTCAGCCCGGTGGAAACATCGTAATATGATGGTGGTGAGATCGCCGCCTTGACGGCTGCCTCACCACCGCCATATTGGAGTTGTTGCAGTTTAACCACCCAACTCGTAATCAGGCTCTAAGTCTGGGCATTTCCATACAAAATAACCCGATTGTCAACATTATAAACATAAACCGTCACTTTATCTCCTTTTTTTTTTTTTATAGTTTGTACGCATGTTTCCCTACTGCATAGGGTTTCCCTTATCTTCTTCAACTGGTATATTTTCAGCTTTGGGCAGCACAGGCCCCTGATGTTCTCATTATTGACTCCGTTGCAGTATGTCGATCTGTAATGTGAGATCATCTAAAGCCATGGATGTGGAAGGTCGATTCACGCCAACAATAAGGCATCTTTGTGACCCTCATGCGACACTTGATCAAATGCAGTGGCTCCTACCTCGTAAGTACACATCACTTTAGCCAGTAAATGTAGAAATTAAGCTTTATAATTCATAAGGTCTCCAGATCCTTGACACAGTGTCAACAGCCAGTATGAGCTAAGTATCTAGCAATTAACATATGTAGCCTGACACTGTTGGATATACAGATTATTATTTTGGTTCAAAGTCAAGAGTTTAGGCCATACCATTGTGTCTTTTGTCAAACAGGGCAAAATAAAAGCTACTTTCATCTTCATTTCATTTTGACCAGCTGGAAATACTGAGGCTGAGCCATAAAGTATAAGATACATTGTGTAAGGAAAACCTGTAAGGCATGTGGATCACCTCCATAATTCTCAGGAGAAGCGAGCACAGTGCTTCCTCAATGTGATACCTGAGGATTTCCAAAAGTCATATTCAGAATTTCTGCTACTGATTTGCAATAACTCCTGGCTAGGAACTAGTAAGCTCTATTGCACCGATTGTGGTGGGTGACAGAAATACTTGGGCAGTTTGTAACTTATATTGCATTTTAGTTATGAATTGAGTGATAGTAAAGGGTTCAAGACTGGCAAATTGTCAAGACCAAGAATCTTTGAATCAGACATAACCCTAACCCTCCCTTTACAGTGATGTGTGTTGCTCCAATATGACTCAAAGTCTGAGAAGAACATAGGGAGAATGGGGAGAGGGGAGAGAGACAGAGAAACACAGCTGCACCAGGATCTGGGTCGGTGATGATATACAGAGACCTCTTATTTAGCAGAAGGTAAGTGCGTACTGGATATTCCGAGCCCAGATGAAAACCTGTGCGGGAAAACAGCCCACACCAGGACTTCTGCCAATTAGACTATGATGATCTCTGCAGAAGACAAGGAGACATTCCCAACAACCAGGCGAAAACCACTGACGCAAGCACAGTACCTGCAAAGGGCAGAACATGAGGCAACACACAGTAACAACAACCTGCTAGACAAAGCAGGAGGAAAGGAACCAAGAGACTAAGTAAGGAGGAACAAAACAAATATGTGGGACGGGAAGGAAGGGTGACAAAACTAGAGAAATACTGGAAAACCACAGTAAACCTTGCAGTTGTCAGACAGTGAGTAAATGTACTGCGTGCCTTCTTGTGCAGGTGAACCAATACTGACCCTGCTGCAGGAGTCAAATGCATAGGAGCTCCTTCAGGGGTAATGATTCATTAGAGCGCTAATCTATCGCCTTGGCTGCCATCTTCTTAGTCACCTTAACGGCCACTCTCTTTGCTTGTGCTGTAAACCTTGAATATTCGTACTCCTGGCATTATCATCAAACTTTCTGTCCTCAAACGCAATGCTTTCCATCTTTAAAATTCCCCCCTTGTCTCTTAACATAATTTTAGCATATCCATTCCTCATCCTGTTGGTGATTTACCTATTAAGTCGTCCATCTATTTTTGGTTTTATGAGTTGATATACTGTTGCTCTGCCTTTTATCCCCATTGGGAATGACAGTGCACAACCATCTTGTGCTGAAACATTTGTTGTTTACTGTAACCACCTGTTACTTGAGCTTTGTACATCAAAACAGGTTTCTTCTTGAACCCAAAACAATACCAGGAATGACTGCTAACAGTGCCCCACCCTAGGCTCTCTCCGGGTGCAAATCCTTTGAAACTACTCATTCTGTTGTGAAGCACTTCATAGTTCCCTGCCCTTCAGGTACTTAACCTTTCCAAACATGTTTATACATGAATTGAAAGGGTGTTATCTAAATCAAGTTCAACAACTTTCACTTATGGCATCTTTTTAAATATTCTTCACATCTTTGTGTGTCTAAAACATTTTTAATACCATCTTTACTTTAAAAGTATCCAGTTACATTTCCAGGAAAACGCTTCAGTTAATACATTTAACTCTGTTTCTTCTTCACATATCATCTCCTGCTAATAATCTATACACACACAAACATAATTCCTTTGAAATAAAATTAAGAAACGTTTTAGGGAGTTACCACAGTTTTCTCTTCTTTTGTTATGAGTTCTACAGATGGGTGCCTGAACTGTGGCCGGTGTCAGATTTCTTTGAGACCCTTCAACCCAGCAAAATCCAGGTCTGGATAGATTTGTAGATTGCCGGAGTTGTTCTTAAGATCACATATGAAGAATTGCTGCTCCATCAAAGTAATGAGGATGTTAAACTTTTTCACTGCTGTTTTCAGCAGGGCAACAAAGTCGGCAATCCCAACTGGAGGCAAATTAGGTTGTGCAGATGATATCTTTGCCTTCTTGAGAAAAGGTACTATCTTCCTACTCTTCACCATGCCCATCATCATCATCATCATCTGGTGTTTCCCTTTTTCTTCCATATTTGACATGTGGTCTGAGTCAGAGACACTTTATTCAACCATGCACCTTGGTGTAGGCGGGACAGGGCATGAAAAGGGGACTGAAGTCAGGGGAATCGGTAGAGCCGGAGAGAGTGGTATCTCCGATTGCAGTGGAGGCAGGGGTGAGGATGTTGGCCCAATGAAGAGGGGGTAATGGTAGTTGTTGTAGTTATGCTGTAGTGAATTAAGATATCATTGTGGACATTTGTGCAAAGACTCAAAGTTATGTCTCCTCCAGTCACAGTTCCCTAACTCAATATTTCATCATTTTGAAGTCAATAAAATAAGTAACAGAAAACTGAATAATAAATAACAAGGTCTATTTATTACATGCCAGTTCATGAAGTCAGTCATTGAGATATTTCTATAAAGTAATGTTGGTGATATTTTCACCCTGCACACTTTTGGCCATGCTTAATGAATCTTTAATAGATTAGACTCACTGCCCTGCATACCTTTTTCCCCAATTTCGCGTATGTCATTTGAAAATGGGAAGATATTAGAGAGCCAAAAATGTTTCTTATGAACTTGTCTCTCAACTATTACTGCTGAGACAGTCTCCTTGAATCTCTAATGAGCAGCTGTTGGTTTAATATCAAACTTCTGCCAGGGTCACGGTGGTAGATGTTAGAAAAGGGAATTTATTTTTTAATAATTTATATGAAACACATGGGAAAGGTTAATCCAACCCAGTGTGTTAATATGTGCAAACGAATCCCTCCCCAAGTATTTTAAAAATGTGTTAATAATAGTTAGAATAATAAACAATAGGATAAAAAGGGTGAAGGGTAACATGAAAGTATTGTCTATTGTTTTAAAATGTCTGGCTCTCGTGCAGTAGACATTGCTAACTTTAAGTGACTGCCAGAAGGCACGCCTACAATAACGAGCCAACATAAACATTCTGACATCTGGTTCTTAACAAGAGAACAGAGGCTCGAATATCCTTTCTTTGGATTACAGCCAGTCCTTACAAAGACTAATAATTTGAGTTGCAAGATGGAGAATACTGAGGCCAGAGAGAGGCGCCTGATGCTATCACTGGCTTCCTGACTGGAAATTATTTCCGTTCTGCTGAAGTAACAATTCACCTGAATGAACCACCATCAGGAAGCAAAAGGGCCTTAAGACTGAGGCTGATATCCCATGTACAACGAATACATGTGTAATGCAAGACTCTGTATTAATTTGCGAGCGAATACATTTGCATGTGAAGCCTAAGTTGTGGCAATGGTTATTTAAGAGCCATATATCTCAGGAAACAGGTTTACAAAAGTAAATAGCATCCATCCTTTGAGTCAAGGCTTCAGCTTTCATTAATCTCCTAATGGAACAATGTACATATCTGCTATGAAATAGCTGCGGCTGGAAGGGTATAAAGGTTATTTCAGAAAACCCAATCACATATTTAAATGGGCTTTAGGTCACTTTCGTTCAGAAGGCATTCACACTTTGCTTTCACCCACCACAACGTACAGTATAGGGTACTGTGTCCGCTCACTTCAACCATTGGCTCTCTTACTCTGTGAGTGATGGCATTTTTCCTGATCACAAGTGCACATACTCCTAAATGAAGGAGCACTTCATTGCCATTGTTGATGGCCCAAAATTTTACTTTGCCAATGCGACTGTACTACTGAATATCGACTTAAAGAATATTGTGGTACCTGAATATAGAGAACAGAATATCGAGGGACAAAATATCAAAAGGTAAGTGCATATAGGGAAGTATAACTTTACTGTTTCTAACTCTACATCTATATACCTTGAAGATATATGTATTGCGTCTAGACCTATATGTGGAGTTAGGTATTAAAAATCTAGACGTACTAACCAGGCAATATTTGTTTTCTCTTTGATTAGCTGGCATCACTGCTTCTACTTCTTGCTTTTCAAGCACCAGTTTTCTTTTGTGTGAAGCACTCCATTAGAGTGAGTGCGTTTTCAAGCTGTCTCCCTGTTAAGCACCTCCCATTGCACTATGTTACTCTCAGTTGCCTGACTGCTTCTCCCGCCCCTTCACTGTTGTGCTTGCCTGTGTGGTTCTCCTCATTGCTTCCCCATATGCGTTCTCTGTATTGCTTTCCCACATCCCAATTTCGTATGTTTCTTTTGCTCCCGCCCTCCCTGTTGATTCTCCATCCCCTGCAGACCTCCATTCAGTGCTTTCAAATCCACTCTTTTGTTACTTAGGCATTCTGCACACCTTCTCCTGTGTTGCTTTGCCATTCGCCTCACCCTCCCCTCATGATGCTTTGCTGTTCCTCTCAACTTCCACCATGTAGATTCTGCTCCTCCACCCACCTGTTTTTTTTTTTTTTTTTTTTAAAGGCTCTTGTGCATTCTATTTCCTTTTCAGTTACCAGTGAAACTCAGATCGGCAACTAAAATTAAAAAATCACCCATTTCATTTTGGAAGCACGCGCACTGGTGGTGTGCAGCCTTCTCAAAGGCTTTGTCTTTTTTTAGGGTCGAGCCTGCGTTGCATGCGCTCGTGCATGCGTATCACAGGGAGACTCTTTTGTATTTAGAAAAGGGCTTGGAGCCCTGTCAACTTCACGTCAGTGCTTTTTATTGGTTTGTGGGCTTTGCTAATAAAATCTGCTTGCTTTCATTAGTCGAAGGCACCCATATGTCATGCCTTTTCGTTGGCAAGCCCTCCTCGAGCGCAGCGACCAAGTACAGAAAACATGCGAGGCTCGCTGTTTTCCATCGGGCTAGTGGACTTTTTTTTCTCTAATTTAGAGCGCGATCTCGCTTGGCAGAAGTCGAGCGCTTTACATACTTGAATTCACTTTTTCGGGTTATGTACATAAATGCACTTTTGCCCGATAGGTGAAAAGTCGGGTTAAGAGTTTATAACGCGATCAGCTCTAACATGAGCAAACGTGAGACCCGTCGCATTGTAAATGCTTGTTTATTTTAGCCACACTGCAGAGCACGGTTGGGGTATATGCTGACAATAAAAAAAATAACAATCGTATAAACGTAGCAAGGCCAAACCAATTTAGTTTGCCAATGGGTAAGTTTGGATAGTGGCTGCTGACTCTTCTCTGTCCCTTTTTGTTTTTCAAATTAACTTTATTGGTTTTGCCCAGTATCATATAAACATTGTGTCGTATAGATCAAAAAGATCTCAAAGAATCCTCCTGCATGCCTCATCATTTTGGCAAATGTAACAATTAGTACAAGAATGCAAATTTTGAGAAACAGTGCATTTGGCTGATTAGGTACCATGGGAAACATATAAACCAGTAACAAGAGGCAAGTGACATGGTTATCAGGGCAATTATCTAATATCTTCCAGAGCTATCTCTAGCCAGGGTTAAAAGAAGAAGGACCTCAGTCATCTTTTAAAGTCTGCAGCAAACCTCTTAACTCTTACCCCTCCCATTCCCCCTGGGTTTGCCTGTGTAGCGGGTGTTCCAGTGGGTATTATGTGGACACCCATTGGACATTCTATTGACCCATATTTCATGTCAGCACAACATACCTGAGGCTGGTACAATCTACGCTTGCCCCCCTTAAAATCTAGTGAATGGTCAGGTGTCACCTAACCCTGAAGAAGGGATATCGTCTATCTCTTGTAGGTCAGAGATCATAGCCGACCAGGCATGTACATCTTCTGCAAGTCGCTTATCACGTCTAACATGACACATGCACACACTGTTTGGTTTTTATGAAGAATGTGCACTTACGCATCCTTTACAGCTGACTGGCACTTTACCGATGGTTGGATAACAGTGAGCAGTTCGTAATAATTCAGTCGGGCAAGGCTAGATACCAGAGCAGAGCATGGCTCTTTTTACATTCTGCAGTAACTTTGAACATTATGCTCAAAGTTTTGAGCAGTCGAATGCTTGAAATCTGAGCGACAAAGTCTGGGCAATTACTCATCTTTCACCTTCCACCAGTCTTCCATAAATTAAAAATTTCTGAGTCCTAATTTTGAAAATGTGTATGCTAAAACATGAGTCCAAGGCAACCGGTGAGTTTTATGTGTGTCCAGTCCTTTTATCAGTGACTTTCTTCTTTAGCAGGAAATTAGTTCAAGTTCAGGAATACTAGCCAACTCACAGTTTATTTTAAAGAACTGGTTTGGTGTAGTGCCTGGTCTATGTAATTCTACCTAGTGACAAATCTTGGAGTGCTAGTACGTAATGCTTGATTTTATCTTTGCAATTGAGGGAATGATGAACTAGCCCTGATGCGGGAGCCCAAATATCATGTCTGGTTTTAGATGTCCGATCAACCTTTGGGCAAGGGTTGGGTGTGGCTAAGACCTAGATTGTAGAACAAGTATGAGTCCTTGCAGCTATTTTGAGACATCCACACCGGAGGTTTCTTTTGAACTTAAGAAGGTTCTCCTCTAAAATCAAGGAAGGCTAAAAGGCATTTCAGAGGTTGGATCTTTGTACTTAGGGAGTTCAGACACCAAATTATTTAAGCCTCCTAGATATATCCAGTATATGTTCACAATGGTCTACCAAAGGTGCTTTGATGATGGTAAGGAAGGAGGTTTTTCTTTTACTGGTAGTCAGTCCAGATCAGTCATGGTATGGCTTGTGCATCCTAAGCCGCTCATTAGCTGAACAGCTTGGTTCTGTGTCATTACCAAGTTGATGAGCTCATTCTCTACTCCTATGTTTTCTCATCTTCTGTGGTCATTTCTTTAAAAGTCACATTTCATGCTCCTCCTATCTCAAACCTGAGCATGAAACCACTCCACAGAGCAGGTTTCCAATTTGCACGAGGAGGCTCAGCGCAGCTGATGTCCATTGGGGATTTTGCAATATTTTCAGGACATTGGCAGCTGCCTCACAAGCTTTTGTGTTTTTTTGGGCAGAGGGTCCAAGGGGGAGGAGGGGGAGGGAGAGATCGGCTCAGCACAAAGCCACATCTCTCTCCTTGCACTAACTTCTTAGAGGCATCTTTTCATCTGCCTTTCAAATTAAACACTCCCTTTGTCTTCTTACATGTTTCGTTACTTATCTTTCCTGGCACGATTGGTTCCTCCTCTATTAACTTTCAGCTTTTTTTCTGCTCTCTCGCTGCGCCTTTAATCCTCGTTGGAACATGACTCATTGCCCAGTCCTTTTGTGTTGAAACATCTGCTGTTTGCCCTAACCATCTGTTATTTGACCTTTTCAGTCCTTCAAACCGGTTTCAACAGGAACAGAAAACAGTCCCAGGAATGTAGACTGCCGCTGCTCCTCCCCAGGCTCTCCCCTGGAGCGAAATCCTTTGAAACACTGAATTTACTGTTGTTGTAAAGCGATTCGCGATTTCCTGGACTTTGTTAATTAGCCGGGCTAGTGAAGTTTCAAATACACGTCCAACAAAATTTAAACCAAGCTTTTCCAATTTAAAAGAAAAGTTTTGGCATCTATTCAAACATTCTTTACGTTTTTATTTCTGTAAAAACTAGTCGAGGCAACTTCGGTTTTAGAAGCGCCTAGCTATGTTACCAGGACAACAGAAGTCTGGCGTCTTCTTTACTAATATTTGACACACAATATCTCATTTCCTTAATAATCTTGCACTTTAAAATAAAACCATCAAATACATTTATGGATTTAACGTGCGTTTCGCGAGTAACTTTGAATTCATATTGATCTGAGATGGTGCAGTCTAGAACCTGCAGAGAGAAGTGGAGTTTTCTAATATGATGGCCGCTAAATCCGTGCTTCGTCCTTTTGAGGTCAACAACATTAGCATGTAAAGGTAACAATAATGTATAATTATAACCCCCCTGCGTTGACGGTCACCTCAGTGCTCAGGTCTCTATTTTTTATTTTTTATTTTGTTGATGGGAGAACAAACTCATTCCAGCATCTAGGTAAAGTTATATTGACAAATTTGATATGTTAGAAAACACCAATTGACATAAAAGAAATGTATAACCTTGAAATCTGTGTCAAAGGGTCACATAAAGGGATTTCAAGTTGGCTGTCAGCTGTGGGGTGTAGCCACAAAAGTTCCTATCAGTAGCCCAGGTTGAATTTGTGGTTGTTTGCCGCTGCCGGCAAGTAGGAGGGATTAAGGGCCTGATTACAAGCTCGGCAGTTTCACCAACGTACCGGTGTGGCGATGTCCCAAGAAGACCACTGAGTCGGCGGTCTTCCGCCCACCGTATTACAATGCATGCCTGAATGTCTGAACTGCCCACCGCATCAACGGAGTGGTTCCCGCCAGCGGCTCAGCGGACTGCAATGCCGATTACGAAAACACAGTTGTACTTGGCGGTCCCTTTCCGGCAGTAGGCCGTCGCGGTATGCTCTCAGCAAAGCACCAGAACAGTGCCCATTGGATAGATACAAAAACAACACAGCTGGTATCCATTGGCTTAGTGGACACCTGCAAATCACACTATCAAACACATCCCATCCCAATCCATGATCCTTTGCCTCTCCACTGCAGCACAG
This sequence comes from Pleurodeles waltl, assembly GCF_031143425.1. Taxonomy (NCBI): domain Eukaryota; kingdom Metazoa; phylum Chordata; class Amphibia; order Caudata; family Salamandridae; genus Pleurodeles; species Pleurodeles waltl. The sequence goes on along the minus strand of NC_090442.1, from coordinate 239,816,463 downwards.
CAAGACAGAGACCTCTCTTTTTTTGGTGAGATAAGGCAGCTCTTTTAGTCCCTATCCCATTTAACACTTTCCACACACTTTTGTTGCATTTTTTCTAATATCCCTTGCTGTATTTTTTAGTCATTGTCCCTCACTTTAATTTAGAGTTATGTTACGTGAAGAAATCCACATTTTTCAGAGGCTGAGTTGTCAGTCATGGTGGATGAAATCTTAAGAGTAGAGGCACAGTTGTTTGGAGCCCAAGTCCAACATACTCCCCTCAGTAGGAAAAGGGAAATGTGGGAAAGGATAATTGACAGAGTGAGTGCTGTAGGTACTACACTGTGCACAAAGGATGAAATTAGGAAGCAGTGGAATGGCCTGCGGGGAAGGTGTGTTCCCTGACCTTAAGGCAACACCTGGAGGCCCAGAGGACTGGTGGTGGTCCTCCCAACACCCAATTACAACTGTTGCCCTGGGAGATGAAGATATTGGCCATTCTGCATTCTAAGGGCTTGTCGGGAATACCTAGGGGAGTGGAGTCTGGACACCAACTGTCACAAAACTTCAATGTCCTAAATGATGTCATCTCAGCTTTTGCTATTGTGTTGTCTATCTACTTTCCTAACATGCAATACTCAAAGTATCAGAGATGTTTGATTGTCAATCTATATTGTTGCATATAAGATCACATGTTGTAAAGATGAATCCTCGTAGAAGTACACCTGAGAGGATTTAACAGGAACACTTAGCTACATGTCCTCTCATGAACATCTCCAGTGCCCTTCTGTCACGATTCCCGAACGTGCATCTGGTGACAATGTACAGCTGGTGACTCCAGGTATGGTGTCCCTTACGGACACAAATAATATACTATGGATGAATGCACATAACATATCTCCTTCCCTTATTGAAAAGCATACTTAACACATAAAATCCTGATGTCATAAATCATACATTGAATCAGAGATATATAAAATTTCCCCCCACAGGTTCTTACAACTAAACCTCTAATCATTATAAAGCAGTCCTATTATTCCTAATTCATAAGATGCTATAATGCCCATAAACATCACAATATGATAAACCTGAGTAAAAGCACTACTCACAAATGTAATCCTGTAGCTTCCTTAGTTTGACTACAGGGTGACACACTCTGCTCGTTTTATTACTTGTGGTGGCACCTACATTGTTTGGTAGAGAGAGATCATCATCCACCTGTTGATCTAGTCAACACTAACGACCTAGGTTGTTGGGCTGTTCAATATCATCCACTAACCACCACTTACAATTCTATTTATGTTTATTTGCACTGCCCTGCTGTTATTTCTTAAGTCATGATATTTTTACATACACTTTGGGCCTTTTCCAAATTGCCTTTAACCACTTCTAGTGACCAGTTTACTCTCCTTGTTGCTTTCAGCCAACCCACATTATCTTTGGACATTGGAGTTCTCCACCTCATAAGTTCAAATGAACTTGGGCCTGTGCTCTTGTATGGAGTAATTCTGAATGCCCAAATGATTTTAAGTAACTCTCTCCTCCATACTAAGCCATTCTTACTAGCCAATTGGATAATTCCTTTGATTACACGGTTAAACTTTTGAACCACTCTATTTCCTGCTGGATGGTACACAGATGTAGTTTTGTGCCCTATACTATTTCTTTTTAAGTACTCTTTAAAAAATTCAGATGTGAATTGAGGAGCATTATCACTCAAAATACTCTTTGGCAACCATTTTCTTATGAAAACGTTGTCCAAAAATGTTATGATACTGATACTATCAGTTCTTTGAACCATTTCTACTTCTGGCCACTTTGTAAACTGATTGATCAAAACAATTACATACACTTGCTCATCTTGCTCATGAAATGGCCCATTACATCAATACCTACATTTTTTTTGGGATGTAAGGGTGGTTTGAGTGTAATAACCTGGGTTTTGTCAGAGTTTTCACATGTAAGCATTCTCTGACTTTTTTTTCAGTATTCGTATTCACTCCTGGCACCAATACCAATTATTCACCCTGCTTTTTATTTTTCCTATTCCTAAGTGTTCATGATGACATATTTCCAGAATCTTTGTTCTTATTTTTTTTTTAAGAAGGAACAACCTTTCCATTCTTTAAGATTAAGCCTCCTTCACAAGATAGTTTGTTTTTCACTTCCCAAAAAGGCAATAATTGTTCTTGTATTATTTATTTTCCTGGCCACCCATTTGCAATTAGACTGCATACATTTGTATGTAACAGATCCTGTTCTTGCTCAATCTTCCAATCCTCACTAGAAATGCTTTGAAATTCCTCTACGTTTGCTACACAAAATTCTTCCAACTCATTCTCACTCACCTCACTTAATGGTAATGGCATATGGCTTAAAAAAATCAGCTCCCACATTCTTTACACCCGGAACATACTGCACTTCATAGATGTAATCAGAAAGATGGACCGACATGCGGGCTAGACTTGGAGAAGCTCCATAAAGTCCCTTAGTAATTAGGACCTTGGTTAGAGGTTGTGGTCACTAGTCAGTATGATTTTGTTTCCACAGATGTACTGTTTGAAATGTTCTAACCTCCACACACATGAGTGCTTCCAGTTCGATAAAGGACTACGTTTCCTCCATGGGAGTTTAAGAATGAGATGCAAACACATTTGTATCCTCCTTGCCCAACTCATTCCTTTGGGTGAGAACTGCTCCAATACCTCTGCTACGTGCATCAAATTTGGAGTAAAATTCCACTAACCTCAACAATGCTTGTGCCTCATCTTTGTTCTTTGGGATTAGTACATCTCTAATCACATCCAACAGCTCTTTTTAGGTTTAATGCCACTCCGTTACTAGATGTCATACGTATGTGACCTGATTACATGCAAATTTGCATCTGCTGTATTTCTCTGTGAGACCTTTATTTTCTTGAATGCTGAGGACTTGAAATAATTTTCGATCATGTTCTTCTCTAGATTTACTGATTACTAGAATGTCATCTTGGAAAATCAACACATTTTTAACCTCTTTAAAAATCGCATGCATCAATCTCTGGAACATGGCGACAGCAGAGGCTAATCCAAAGGGTACTCTTTGAAATCTGTAACACTCAAAAGGTGTAATGAATGTGGTTAGACTTCTCCTCTCAGAATGTAATGACAATCTATGGTAGGCAGCATTAATGTCAATAGTAGAAAGCCATTTAATGCCTTTGGTGAGGGCCAAACATTATGTTAATGCGTGGCAAGGGAAATTGGTCAGTAAGGATATTATTTAGATCATGAAGATCTATGCATAACCTCAATTTCCCATTAGCTTTCTTGGCCACTATCAAAGGTGCCACCCACTCTGAGGACTCTGCCTGTTCTATGATTCCTTCTCTTTGTAACTTATCCAGTTGAATTTTAACTTCAGTGTTCAAGGAAAAGGGACTATTCCTGACCTTATGTACATGAGGTTTAACATCTTGTTTCACTTGTATCTTATGTCTGAAACCTCTTAATTTCCCTATATTTCATGTGAACACATTAGGAAATTAGTTTAGTACGGCCTTACCAAATTCCTCTTCGGGCTGAACCATTAGTACCAGTTCTGGGCTATTGAGGTTCAAAGTCATATCTAGTTTACCTTGGTCTACCCAACCTAATACATACGGGCCTGTTACTGAAACCTATAACTTGCCCATATTCTGCTCTTAAATTATAATTTTAGCTTCCAATAGCCTATATTATGAATCGGTTCACCTGTGAATGTTTTGATAGAAATATCGGATTGATCAAAATCATTTTCTATGGCCTGTGAAAAGTTCTCTTCCCACACTTCTTTATTCACTATTGTGTATGGATATCCCAAGTCTGCAACAATTTAAATGTTTACAGCACCAATTAAAATAGTTAACATTTCACACATTTTTTTCTTCCTTTCTTTTTCTTCACCATTGATTTGTAACACCTGACAATCCTCCACACTTAGTACACACATATTTAACTCTTCGTCCTTTGACGTGCTAGTGTGACAGTCATCATCTTGGTCCGCTGTCTTGACCATGCCGCCTGACTTATTGTGGCAAACATTTTGGAAGTGCCCTATGATTCCACACTTTGAACACTTCCATTTATGCACCAGGCATTTTTTTTAATCATTTGCCAGGTGATTGATACTTCCACACCTATAGCATTTTTTTTCACCAAAACCTTAAACCTTTTCCCTTAAAGTCCACCTTCTCTGTTTTTTCTTCTTGTTATCTTTTGAAGTTTTAGATCCACTTATTTTAGCTACAACTACTTCTTCTTACTTTTCTTTGTTTTCTGACAACATTGCTTTAGCACACCTTCCTGTCAGTTCTGCTCTCATGACCAAATCTATGACGTTTTGGAAGGGACTTTCCCCTGTGGCCCATATGTTGTCTTGGATTCTCAGATTTGATGCTTGCATTACAATATCGTGTAGGTTCCCAAAGCGACATGTGAAGGCTAAGTTTTTTAACACTGAAACATAATCGTCAATAGATTTTCTTTCTTTCCTTGTTTCCTGTGATACATTTTGTAGCGATCTACTGCAACATACACCATGGGTTTGTAGTAGTTATTTAAATCCTCCATAGTATTAGAGTCAACATCTCCTTGGCCTGCTGGTCTTTGTTTTTTTAATTTATTCTGTTATACACCTTTAACCCCCCCCCCCGGCCTTAAACATTGCAACAGTATTTTTAATTACATTTCTACAGTGAATTTTGTGTCATCATCAAATGAAGAAATGTAATTAGTGAGATACTCTTGCCACTCTTCCCATTTTAATGTTGTTTGGCCCAAAGCAGGTAGGACGGCTTGTGGTGGAGAAATATCCCACACATTTCCTAATGCACTCTTTTAAAATTGTAATGGTTCTTTATGAAGATATAAATCAAGGTGACAATAATGCAATGTGCCAGATTATTAAAAGTATCGCCTGTACATGAACCTGGTGGGAGTATAACCCTTTTACAAGGTACTGAAAGTAGATGTGGAAATATACACTATACAGGTGTTAATAACATTTTAGTACTATAAAAACAATATAACGGTAAGGATGTCCTGGAATAAGTATGTATATGCTTTACTTGTCTATGATAATCTTAGTAGACCACACAGGACCAGTTCACGTTGAAAAAAAATATGAGCGTGTTACAATTTTTGGTAATTTAAATTAGTATTAAGCTTTATCAGTATGTTTAAGTCTTTGTTGACCGTAAGGAAGAATTTATTCTGATAGTACAGGGTTGATAATTGTTCCCTTTTGCCAGAACACGTAGCATGCTGTGCCTTCAGGTAATTAATGGCAACATGCAAATAAATGTTCCATTCTGTGACAAAAAGGAAGCACACTATGCTTTCAGCCAAGTTCGCTGTGCCTCCAGGCGATTAATGGAGTCATGTAATGCAATGTTCCGATCCGTGAAGGAAACAAAGCTCACTATCCTTTCAGGCAATAAAATGGCGGCATGAAATAAAATGTTCCAGTCCGTGAAGAAAATTAAGCACATTATGCTTTCAGGCAATAAAATGGCGACACGCCATGATGTTTAAATAGATTACATAAACTCACTATGCATGAAGAGAATATGAGTTCCATTAACAAGGTTAGACAGCAGTTGTTTTGTTGAGCAGCAATTAAACTGTCATGTAAGTCGGTTGTTAAGTTAGTATGTAACTTGACGGTAAAAGTATAGCATGCTGTTTATTAAATACTTTTGAAGGTCAGTACTTACCCATAAATTAGTTAATACGAACAGAAGTTTAATTTGGGTTGTGAATTGCACTTCACACGGTCCAATGCAGTTTGCACACTGAAGTGCTGAGTGTGCTGGAGATCGTCACCACTTCTGTAAGGATGAATCGTCACACCTTCATAGAAGTATTTATTAATTCCATAGCACACCTGAGAGGGCTTAAAGGGAACACTTAGCTACACATTCTCTCATGTACATCTCCATTGCCATGTCCATTCCAGAACGTGTATCTGGTGACAACGACATGCATGGTGTCCCTTACTGACACAAATGATATACTATGGGTGAATGCACATAATGTAATCAATCAGGGTTCTTATAGAGTGCGGCTAATCACCCATTCGTAACACATGTAGCAATCATCATTACATGCCACATGATGGAATGGTGTCTATAAGGGTATTACTATTAAATTATCATCCCAGTACCCATGATATGTGTCAGTATGTATATTTATGGTCCAGCCCAACTTCATTTTGGCAACAGGTATGTAAGACTAACCATTTGTCAAGTGTAAGGAAGTAGAGACCGAAATGACTTCAACTAACATGAGGCCCTGTTTCTGTAACAGAAAACAAGATGCAATTGTGATTTTGTCCATTTTCACTTGTCTGACATGTTACAGCTGATGTTCACTTCTCATGGAGTTAACCATTTGTCAAGTGTTAGGAAGTAGAGCTTGAAATGACTACAGCTACCATGAGGCCCTGTTTCTGTAACAGAAAACAAGACACAATTGTGATTTTGCCCATTTTCACTTGTCTGACATGTTACAACTGAGGTTCACTTCTCATTGACTGGGCAATCTACATACAATGCTCTACTCAGAGACATGGCTTCCTACTTAACTTGATGTTGTCCTGGTCTCCTCATCTGAAACTATTGATGGAATGAGTGACACCATACCAAGTGTGCATCTCAAATATTTGTAAGGCATTAGGCTTAGTCAGCTGATTGGAAGGTGCAGATGACCCAATGATGCTGCACTGCTCACATTATGACTAATGCTAAATATACAACCAAGTTGTGTGTTTGCCTGTATTGTACTCAACTAGGCATTGGAATGTTGAAATACACATGTCACGTCTCCCCTGGGATGGCTTAAATGTTTGTGAGATGTCATGTTCATTCCATTCATTAATCCAAAATGCAACACATCAGAACATCTAAAGGACTGCTCAACTCTAGTATATGTTTTGAATGTCTCCAAGTGTCTTGTTAACAAGTTCAATACCATGGAAATATATAACAATAGTAATCTCTACCTATTTTGTTTTTCCTAGGTGTCCACTTACTGAGACACAAACCATTTGAATGTAAATACCACACTTTCATCAGTAACAATGTTCTCTATTTCACAACAGGTCGATTTGGCACAGCCCCTTCGCAGAAATTAGCCACCGAACAAACTCCCACTCTACCCCCGGATGAAGCCCTTAGTGACAACAATACTTCTGGACATTTGGACATGGATGATGGTCCTGGCACACCTAGTCACCCTAGGCAGACGCAATAGTGAGTCTCACTGTGTCCACACCTATACTGCCCACTCCAGCTGCAACACCTTAGCCAACCCCAGGCCCCCCAACCTGTGTATCTAGCACAGTTACTACCATCTTGTGCCCCCCAGTCCTGGATTCTGAGGTAAAAATCACCAGCCAGTCACAGAGGAACCAGGACCCAGTGGGAAAGGATTCCCTGGGCCAAGGGCACAGGCTCATGGGGGTAGAGTTCATAGGAGGGCTATTGAGGGCCGGCAGAGTGAAGCTACTGGGGCCACTTACACCCAAGCCACCATCGACCAAGTCTTGGGAGTCTATCATGAGTCCTGAGACCAGATGGGCAGGAATCAACGTAAATTCCAGAATTGAATCAGCTGCAGAGAGACATACAGCAGGAGCTGGCCACCCGCAACACCAACATGGCCTCCATTCTTGGGGTGCTGCAGGACATCAACACAACCCTGTACAGGGGTTTTCCACCACCATCTACCTCTTCCTGTGGTCCAACTACATCCAGGCCATCTACATCTGCAGCAGCCACATGAAGGGAGGCTCTGCCAGATGAACACACGTCTGCAGACACCCCCGTGCCTTCGCAAGCCAGGATTTCCATGAAAAAATCCAGGCGGTGGGGATGGCAAGACACCCACTACTGCCAGCAAGAAACCTCAACCCTAATTTCCTCCAGTGTATAACACATTCACTCTGTGGAGTATTTCTGGACAATTTTCTCTTTCTGATAGTAGTATGTTGGACGCTGGACTTCATACAATTTGGCAGCTACAACTATGGTTTCCTTCCCCATGACCGACTACTTCACGTATTTTCTATGTTTATTTTTGCACAATGTATCTCTTCACCTTTAACCAAGTCACAAACCCATTGTCTGCTGTATACCTCACATCTAGCAATCTATATATGTAGTACCATGTGAACTTTACAATGCCAAAACAAGCTGTTTTGCATGTACACAATGCTTGGCTCAGGATGACAACCATGTCACACCAATACATACATACAGATGTCTTGTATTATAACATCTTTATTCCACTGTTCCAATCATAGGGGCATATTTATAAGAAAGTGGCGCATCATTGATGATGCGCCAATTTTCTTGCGTCCCCCTATCGGCACCTAACAACACAATGGTTCACCGTATTTACAATACAGTGCACCATCGTGATCGTTAGCACAACAGCGTCAACATTATTTATGCTATTGTGGCGTTTTGCTACACTAACGTCAAAAATGTTGACGCTAGTGCAGCAAAGCACAGGAAGGCCCATTGAATATAATGGGTGCATCATTTTAACACCTGGTCTGAGCAGGTGTTAAAAATTACAGAAGAAAATGGTGCAGTGAAATGTTGCAAATTTCACTGCGCCATTTTTCAGGCCTCCCTACGCCGGAATGTCCCCTTGCCTACATTATGCCTGACACAGGCATAATATGGCACAAGGGGTTGCAAAGTGGAGCAATGCAAGCACTGCACCACTTTGTAAATATGGTGCAGCAGAAAAGCCACCTTACCATCAAAAAAATGTTGCTATGGCAGCGCTAAGGTGGCACAAGGGACTTGTAAATATGTCCCATTTGCTGACATGATTTCAAAAACATAGCAAATCATTTATGACTCAAATATTCTGTGTCAGTGATCACATTTTCAGGTGCAGAACTTAACAACATGGAAGGAGGGGATACATCAGACAATATCCTATAGAACCGGCAAAATAAAATTGGTCTTTGTCATCAGCTGGAGCCATATCGCCTACCTCACACAAGGAACCCCACATCATTTAAACCAAGACACAGACACATGACCTTACAACAGTTTCTGATCACAAGGTAATTTTAATCCAGTGTTGCTGCATCTGGTGAAATGTCACAAACAAATGTCAGTGATGTGCCACTAGCACTTTGGCCTACAAAGGAGACACATCAACAGCTACATACAGTTTATACACAATGAGGATGTAGACAATGTGAAGGAAGACTAGCATGACTTGGGCACACAACAAAATTTTGTTGGAGCACATGATGGCACACCTATTGCATTAGGGCCTCCACACAACAAGGAACAAGTCCAATGGATTCTTCTTCACTTCCATACTATCACTTTGCAAGCTGTCTTGGTACAGGTTTTGTGCACCCAATGTCTGTGACAGACATTCCCAGGAACAATCCATGTCCACCTCATACATCCAAACAGCATCACGTACCTGCTATTGTCACAACTCTTAAATGTCCAAATGAAGATGCCATGGCGAAGGTACCTAAAACTGACCAAAACAAAGAGATTAGCTATGAAACCATACATATTACAAAACTCACATACTCAACCTCTGTACAACACAGTCCATGAGAAACATCTAAGCCTACGAAAGCAACACAAAAAAAATGAACATGCGTCAAAACCATCCTCCACAAACACTTTTCACCAGAATTTGCCAGAGATTCAGCTTCCTAATATTTTCCCTAAACATACTTAATAGTCAAAGCAATGACAACTCACAACATACACACATGAGGAGAAGTTGTCAATTAGATCTTGACGCTGTTGTTTCCTCCCTCTCCCAGGGTGCTAATATGTAATTTGGAAACAGTTTTTTTACTTTGGCCCCAATGTCCACTGTAATATATGTGAAGAGTCACCGAAAAGTAATGTGACAACAGATAACTGATTCAGAAAGTATAACACATCATCAACATGATAAATGCCCACTGTCCAACATCTACCAATAATCCCCATTGTGGCCTTCACATGTTTCTGTAACATAAATGTGCAAATTAAACATTCAGTTATGTGTTCTTAGCACAATAATGGTAATTTCGGATATTTAGGGTAAAAAAATGTCAACCACGGTGTGGAGTGCACCACGCATATTTTGCCTTTATGTACAGTAATGCACAACACAGATGATTTGTTTTATGGAAATCACATGGCAGTAGAGTAGTCCATAAGTAAACATGTTAGCCCTGATTTGGAGTGGTGGTGACGTACTTAAAAGTCACCAATACAGTACTTACAACAGCCAAAAATTGCGGATACTTGACCTTGCATATTGGACATTTAGGCCCTCATTACAACATTTGCGGTAAATCCTGCTTAACGCTGTGCAGAAGACCGCCAACACACCACTGCAGCGGCGGAATTCCGCTACAGCTATTACGACCCACAGCCCGGAATCCGCCAAAATCCAGACACCCACACAAGTCCGCCACACCAAAGGTAAGTGATAAACTGGTGATAACAAAACCTCCACCGTCACGCCAACAGGAATACGCCCACACTATCACGACCCACAAATCCACGCAGCGGTCTTTTAACTGCGGTAAACCATTGGCGGTACACACCGCCGCGCACAAAATACACACACATTTACAAAACACAACCACATTGGACAATTCGAAATACACACACCTGATACACATACACACACCACTCCCACACACCCAGTACAATATAAAACACACACCCACATCACCCACAAACCCTTACAACTAAAATTGAAAAAGAAGCCCAGAGAGAGACACCACCAGCATCCACAGGCACACAACACCATCACACACACAACATCCACGCACCTCAGACAACACACACAAACACATCCCCTCACACATCACAACTGACACCACCTCACACATCACCCACACCACATCATGGCACCTACACAACACCCCAGGTTCTCTGAGGAGGAGCTCAGGGTCATGGTGGAGGAAATCGTCCAGGTAGAGCCACAGCTATTTGGATCATAGGTGCAGCACACCTCAATTGCTAGGAAGATGGAGCTATGGTGCAGAATCGTAGACAGGGTCAATGCAGTGGGACAGCATCCAAGAACACGGGATGACATCAGAGAGTGGGTTCCGTGGTCTCAAGACACCAGATTGCAGTACAGAGGACTGTCGGTGGACCCCCACCTCCTCCCCCACAACTAACAACATAGGAGGAGCAAGTCTTGGCTATACTGCATCCTGAGGGCCTCGAGGGATTAGCAAGAGGAATGGACTCTGGTAAGTCAGATCGTAACTATTACATCCCCCACCCTACCTGCATGCCATCACATATCCCACCCTCACCCCATCACTCCAACACCTAACATATACCCCACTATCACAATCCACCCATCCCAACACCAAGCCCTGCATGAAACACCAAAGCATGGACACCCATCACCAAAGCATGTCCACCACAGATACCCACACAGACCCCAAACCAATTATCACACAAGGTCCTAGACAAGAATGCAAGCACTGGAGTACAGGGTCACCCACCCATTGCACACGATGGCACACACAGATGCAATCAGGGACCTGGGGGCAGTGGGCACACGGTTCAGGGGACAGAGGCACAGGAAAACAGGGGAACTGGGAGGACTGCTGTGTGACAGAGGGAGGACAGGCCCAGAGAACCCACTCTCCACGAGGCCCTCTCCAACATCATGGGAGCGTACCATCATTCCCAGGAGACAATGGCAACAGTACTGGCCAACTTTCAGGAGACCCAGTGGTTGCAGGAGGAACAGTATCTGGGGGTCAGGGAGGAACTTAAGACCATCAACAACACCCTGGTCACCATTGTAGGGGTGCTGAAGTACCTTGTAAACACCAGGAGGGACACTGCGGCACAACAAGGGGCCCCTGACACTAGCCTGGATGATGAGCAGCCCACCACCTCCGCCAGCGCTAGTGGACAGGAGGCACCGTCACAGGACCACGACACCAGCACCCCACCCCCTGCAGATGGACAACCACCCGCAAATGGTCCCTGAGATCCAGGACAAAGACAGAGAACAATGCAAGACCCCCACCAGGAAATGAGACCCCCCTGAATGTCATCCTTCTGTCCCACTTTGTCACCCTGTCCATCCATCAACTGCCCTAGCTCAACTTCCTATGCCTCTTTGGACAATGCACCTGTGAAACAAATAGACTGGACTCTGCCATGGACATTCCTCCATCATCACCCCTGCCCAATTTTACAACCCCCTCCACTAATTAGCATTTAAATAAACACCCTTGAATCACAAAACAATCTGGAGTCAGTCTGTGCTTTCACCAATGTGTATTTGCAATAACTATGGAATAACTATGGAATATAGCAATGTCAATTGTATTGTCAATTGTATTGTCAACATACCGATGTAACACAGCTCTAGTCCATGAGGTAATATAGCAGAAGTCACACAGTGGGACCCACATCTGTGAAATGGAAAGGCAAAGTGACAAGTCAGGGTCCATACAGTGGGTGAAAGTGACAGACTCACGCTAGCTCAAACAATAGTATGAGATGTGTGAGGCAGTGACATCTTCTTACCTGTGTCGCACTGGACGTATTGCTGGATAACGTTGTTTCTGTTGTTGATATCCTCTTCTTCTGCCTCCTCTTCTTCACTGTCCACAGGCTCCACAGCTGCCACAAAACCTTCTTCTGGACCATCCTCCTCCAGGAAAGGCACCTGTCAACGCAAAGTCAGGTTGTGCAGCATACAACAGCCACGATGATCTGGCACACCTTCTTTGGTGAGTAGTAGAGAGAACCACCTGTCATATGGAGTCACCGGAACCTGGCCTTCGGGAGGTCAAAGGTCCTTTCAATCACTCTCCTAGTTCGCCCATGTGCCTCATTGTAGCGTTCCTCTGCCCTTGTCCTGGGATTTCTCACTGGGGTCAGTAGCCATGACAGGTTTGGGTACCCAGAGTCACCTGCAAATGTCGAGGGACAACTGTTAGAAACACACTAACCCTTAGGGACAATCCCAGACACAGACAACTATTCACAGCGTATAGGGTCCTTGTCCTCACCTATTAGCCACACACAGTGCCTCTGGAGTTGCCCCATCACATAAGGGATGCTGCTATTCCTGAGAATGTAAGCGTCATGCACTGATCCAGGAAACTTGGCATTCACATGGGAGATGTACTGGTCGGCCAAACACACCATCTGCACATTCATCGAATGGTAGCTCTTCCGGTTTCTGTACACCTGTTCACTCCTTCGGGGGGTACCAAGGACACATGTGTCCCATCAATGGCACCTATGATGTTGGGGATATGTCCCAGGGCATAGAAGTCACCTTTCACTGTAGGCAAATCCTCCACCTGAGGGAACACGATGTAGCTGCACATGTGTTCCAGCAGGGCAGACAGCACTCTGGACAACACGTTTGAGAACATAGGCTGGGACATCCCTGATGCAATGGCCACTGTAGTTTGAAAAGACCCACTTGCCAGGAAATGGAGTACTGACAGGACCTGCACTAGAGGGGGTATCCCTGTGGGATGGCGGATTGCTGACATCAGGTCTGGCTCCAACTGGGCACACAGTTCATGGATTGTTGCAGGATCAAGTCTGTAGGTGACTATTACGTGTCTCTCTTCCATTGTCGACAGGTCCACCAACGGTCTGTACACCGGAGGATGGCGCCATCTCATCACCTGCCCCAGCGGACGTGCCCTATGGATGAGAACAGCGAGCAGAGAGTCATCCAACACTGAGGTATTACAAAAAGTCATTAGCACACATTTGTCAATCCGCAGTGTGCCTGTTGCTCTGTGTATGCAAGCTCTAGATAGGTGTGACGCAGTTATTATTATTGCCATGTGGCCCCCTGAAATGGCGGCTGTCTGACCTGTAAGGTGGGACAAGGGGATATGATGTATCTGCGCTGACGTTCTACACCGTCGCGGTAGGCAGTCGAAGACAGCATCGCAATCCTGCACTGGTTAACATTGGACGCTATGGGTCTGAGTAGCCAATGAAGATGTACGCAGGCGGTGATGGTATGCACCGCCGCGGACGTGACCATAATTTTCTGTCTGTTCACTCACTTGATACCTGACCTTCGACAGGAGAGGACCTACACTGCAAGTGCTGCTGTGACCTCAGTCTGGAATCGACGACGGCTCATGTGTAAGGAGTTGGAGAAGTTAGTGGTTGGGTCCTCCCCCTGCACACGCTAATCTATGGTCCTCCAGACAAACAGGTGAGTACACTGCGAGCATGCTGCATTGGCAATGCCTGTTTGGAGTGTTGTGGATGGAAGATACATGGGTGGGGGGGACTGAGCCCTGCATGAGTGGACGGTGAGTGTATGTGCATCAGGGCAAGGGTGGGAACGTGGGCCAATGACTGTGACGGTCCAGACGGTTAAAGTTTTTCCTTTTCCCCTGTACTATTCCTCCAGGTCAGCGCCCACCAGAAGAAGGATATTTGGCGTGCCATCGCCATGGACGTCCGGACCCTGGGGGTCCACCACAGACGGAGCACCCACTGCCGGAAAAGATAGGAGGACATTCGCCGCTGGAGCAAGAAGACGACGGAGGCCCAGCTGGGGATGGCCTCCCAACGTGGGAGGGGTGCCCGTCGCACCATGACCCCCCGATGTTCTGGATCCTGGCAGTGGCATATCCGGAGTTGGATGGGCGCTTGAGGGCATCACACAGGGGGTGAGTCCTGTCACATCCATCTGACTCTGCGCGCATTACCAGGTGTCTGGGTGGGGGAGGTGGGCAGTGGGTTACCCTAGGCCAAGGCGAGCTTTGTAGGAAAGGACCCTTTGTGAGGCAGGCTATGTGGCACCCCAACCTCACCAGTGGTAAGAGCCATCTCACCTAGTCAGGCTCCTGTGACTTCCATGTGTGCAGCAATCGGGCATAGGCCTTGTACCCCATGGGCACGTGATTAGTCTAGGAACTATAAGTGCATGGTGTAGTGCAGAGGGCTACTGTGTCTGTAGTGTCCGCCAACGGTAGTGGTATTGCATGCACTGAACATGTCTTTCTTCTGTCTCACCCCCCCTCTTTTTGTGGTTTCCCTGTTCTTGTGTGCAATAGCATCATCAGGCGGAGGAGCAGTGGCACCAGAGCACGAGGGAGCTGCATCTCACATGGCCCTGGAGGGCAAGACAACGGAGTCAGAAGACACCAGTGGGACGGAGGACGAGGGGATCTCCACGGCGGGGAGAGTAGGTGACAGCAGTGACAACCCCTCTCTGCCCCCCACATCAACAGGTACAGCCGCCACCCTTCCTACCAGTACCGCCCTCCCAGCAGCCCCTCAGCGTGTGTCCCGGGGCCGCTCACACAGGAGGGTGGGCATCTCCTTCGCCCCAGGCACCTAAGGCCCTGCCCAGTCAGCCCTGCTGCCCTCAGTGAGGAGGCTATTGACCTCCTGAGATCCTTCACTGTTGGGCAGTCTACCATTGTGAATGCCACCCAGGGTGTCGAGAGGCATTTGCAACAAACAAATGCATACCTGGAGGGCATTCATTCTGGCCAGGCAGCCCAACAGAGAGCATTTCAGGCTCTGGCCACAGCACTGATGGCAGCCATTGTTCCTGTGTCAAGCCTCTCCCCTCCAACTTCCTCCACCCAGACCCAATCCCCTGTACCTCAGCCTATCCCAAGCATACCATCAGACCAGCATGCAGACACCTCAACACACAAGGGTGGCTCTGGCAAACATAAGCACCACATATCCCACAGGCACTCACACAAGCATCATACCCATGCACACATACCAACATCCACTGCCTCCACTGTGTCCCCCTCCTCCACGTTGTCCTCCTCCCTCCCTGTCTCGTCTCCACTTACACCTGCATGCACTACATCTTCAGCCTCTACCTCCATCACCAGCACGCCCATCACCACACACTGCTCATGTGCACTCACCACCCCCACTACCATTCACACATCCCCTGTGTCCTCTCCCAGTGTGTCTGTGAGCCCTCCTCCCAAAGTACACAACCGCAGGCACACAACAACCCAACAGCCATCCACCTCACAGCAGCCTCCAGCCCATGCACCTTCACACAAATTCAGCAAACGTACACCTCCTACAACCACTACCTCTTCCTCCACTCCCAAACCCACTCCATCTACCCGTCCCAGTGTGTCTAAAAAACTTTTCCTGGCTAATATTGACCTCTTCCCTACACCTCCCCCCTCCGTCCGTCCCCTAGGGCCAGGCTTTCCAGGTCCCAACCCAGCACCTCAGCCACCACATCACCTGGCACAGTGGTGCCAGCAACTGTGGGCTATTGGAGTGCTCCAATCATCAGGGATGCCAGTGTGCCACTGAGCGAGGGCAAGAACATTCCACCACCTGCCAAAGTAAAAAAGTTGCCCTCATCCCAGAGGGAGAAGCCGAAAACACCTGCCACCAAGGGCTCAGGGAAAACGAAAGGGGATAGTGGCACGACAGCTGCACCACCATCCAAGGTGGGGAAGGGCCAGAAAATAAAGGGCAGGTCAGGAGAGGGCATGGTGGCACCGACAATGGGACTAGTGTCACACCTTCTGTCCATGTCAACGCCAACCTGTACGGCGGAGAAGACCGCCACATGCACCGCCACATGCACCGCCACATGCACCGCCACATGCACCGCCACCAGCACTGCTGTCATTGAGCCCGCCACCAGCACCGCAGTCACTGAGCCCGCCACCAACACCGCAGTTACTGAGCCTGCCACCAGCACCGCAGTCACTGAGCCCGCCGTCAGAACCTCCGCCACAGAGCCCACCGCCAGCACCGCTACCACAGAGTCTGCCACCAGCACCGCTGGCACAGAGCCTGCCGCCAGCACCGATGCCACAGAGCCTGCCGCCAGCACCGATGCCACAGAGCCCGCCGCCAGCACCGATGCCACAGAGCCCGCCGCCAGCACCGCTGCCACAGAGTCCGGCGCCAGCACCGATGCCACAGAGCCCGCCGCCAGCACCACTGCCACAGAGACCGCCGCAAGCACCGCTGCCACAGAGACCGCCGCAAGCACCACCAGTGGCCCGCGACATCCTGAGCCAGTGGCATCAGCGCAGACATGGCTGCCATCCCCAGTGTGCATTTATTGTGCTGAGAAGTTTGATACCAAACTTCCCAGTTTTCAGTGTAGCCATTATGGTGCTGTGGAGTTCGTGTTTGACAAACTCCCAGACCATATACTCTTATGGCTACCCTGCACTTACAATGTCTAAGGTTTGGCTTAGACACTGTAGGGGCACAGTGCTCATGCACTGGTGCCCTCACCTATGGTATAGTGCACCCTGCCTTAGGGCTGTAAGGCCTGCTAGAGGGGTGACTTATCTATACTTGCATAGGCAGTGAGAGGCTGGCATGGCACCCTGAGGGGAGTGCCATGTCGACTTACTCATTTTGTTCTCACCAGCATACACAAGCTGGCAAGCAGTGTGTCTGTGCTGAGTGAGGGGACCCCAGGGTGGCATAAGACATGCTGCAGCCCTTAGAGACCTTCGCTGGCATCAGGGCCCATGGTACCAGTGGTACCAGTTACAAGGGACTTACCTGGATGCCAGGGTGTGCCAATTGTGGATACAAAAGTACAGGTTAGGGAAAGAACACTGGTGCTGGGGCCTGGTTAGCAGGCCTCAGCACACTTTCAATTCAAAACATAGCATCAGCAAAGGCAAAAAGTCAGGGGGTAACCATGCCAAGGAGGCATTTCCTTACACAACCCCCCCCCCAAACGAAAGAGGATGAGACTAACCTTTCCCAAGAGAGTCTTCATTTTCTAAGTGGAAGAACCTGGAAAGGCCATCTGCATTGGCATGGGCAGTCCCAGGTCTGTGTTCCATTATAAAGTCCATTCCCTGTAGGGAGATGGACCACCTCAACAGTTTTGGATTTTCACCTTTCATTTGCATCAGCCATCTGAGAGGTCTGTGGTCAGTTTGAACTACAAAGTGAGTACCAAAGAGGTGTGGTCTCAGCTTCTTCAGGGACCAAACCACAGCAAAGGCCTCCCTCTCAATGGCACTCCAACGCTGCTCCCTGGGGAGTAACCTCCTGCTAATGAAAGCAACAGGCTGGTCAAGGCCATCATCATTTGTTTGGGACAAAACTGCCCCTATCCCATGTTCAGAGGCATCTGTTTGCACAATGAATTGCTTGGAGTAATCTGGAGCTTTTAGAACTGGTGCTGTGCACATAGCTTGTTTCAGGGTGTCAAAGGCCTGTTGGCATTCTACAGTCCAGTTTACCTTCTTGGGCATTTTCTTGGAGGTGAGTTCTGTGAGGGCTGTCACAATGGATCCATATCCCTTCACAAACCTCCTATAGTACCCAGTCAAGCCAAGGAATGCCCTGACTTGAGTCTGGGTTTTTGGAGCTGCCCAGTCCAGAATAGTCTGGATCTTAGGCTGGAGTGGCTGAACTTGGCCTCCACCTACAAGGTGTCCCAAGTAAACCACAGTTCCCTGCCCTATCTGGCATTTGGATGCCTTGATAGAGAGGCCTGCTGATTGCAGAGCCTTCAAAACCTTCTTCAGGTGGACCAGGTGATCCTGCCAGGTGGAGCTAAAGACAGCAATATCATCAAGATAAGCTGCACTAAAGGATTCCAACCCAGCAAGGACTTGATTCACCAACCTTTGGAAGGTGGGAGGGGCATTCTTTAAACCAAAGGGCATAACAGTAAACTGATAATGCCCATCAGGTGTGGAGAATGCTGTTTTCTCTTTTGCTCCAGGTGCCATTTTGATTTGCCAGTACCCTGCTGTTAAGTCAAAGGTACTTAAGAATTTGGCAGCACCTAATTTATCAATCAGCTCATCAGCTCTAGGAATGGGATGGGCATCTGTCTTGGTGACAGAATTAAGACCTCTGTAGTCCACACAAAACCTCATCTCTCTCTTTCCATCTTTGGTGTGAGGTTTGGGGACTAAGACCACTGGGCTAGCCCAGGGGCTGTCAGAGTGCTCAATTACTCCCAACTCCAGCATCTTGTGGACTTCCACCTTGATGCTTTCCTTAACTTGATCAGACTGTCTGAAGATTTTGTTTTTGACAGGCATGCTGTCTCCTGTGTCCACATCATGGGTACACAGGTGTGTCTGACCAGGGGTTAAGGAAAAGAGCTCAGCAAACTGCTGCAGGACCTTCCTACAGTCAGATTGCTGTTGGCTAGAGAGGGTGTCTGCATAGATCACTCCATCCACTGAGCCATCTTTAGGGTCTGATGAGAGGAGATCAGGGAGAGGCTCACTCTCAGCTTCCTGGTCCTCATCTGTTACCATCAACAGATTTACATCAGCCCTGTCGTGGAAGAGCTTTAGGCGGTTCACATGGATCACCCTCTTGGGGCTCCTGCTAGTGCCTAGGTCCACCAGGTAGGTGACCTGACTCTTCTTCTCTAGGATTGGGTAAGGGCCACTCCATTTGTCCTGGAGTGCCCTGGGAGCCACAGGCTCCAAAACCCAGACTTTCTGCCCTGGTTGAAATTCAACCATTGCAGCCTTTTGGTCATACCAAAACTTCTGGAGCTGTTGGCTGGCCTCAAGGTTTTTGCTTGCCTTTTCCATGTACTCTGCCATTCTTGAGCGAAGGCCAAGTACATAGTCCACTATGTCTTGTTTAGGCTCATGAAGAGGTCTCTCCCAGCCTTCTTTAACAAGAGCAAGTGGTCCCCTTACAGGGTGGCCAAACAGAAGTTCAAAGGGTGAGAACCCCACTCCCTTCTGAGGCACCTCTCTGTAAGCGAAAAGCAGACATGGCAAGAGGAAATCCCATCTCCTTTTGAGTTTTTCTGGGAGCCCCATGATCATGCCCTTTAATGTCTTGTTGAATCTCTCAACAAGGCCATTAGTTTGTGGATGATATGGTGTAGTGAACTTATAAGTCACTCCACACTCATTCCACATGTGTTTCAGGTATGCTGACATGAAGTTGGTACCTCTGTCAGACACCACCTCCTTAGGGAAGCCCACTCTGGTAAAGATACCAATGAGGGCCTTGGCTACTGCAGGGGCAGTAGTCGACCTAAGGGGAATAGCTTCAGGATACCTAGTAGCATGATCCACTACTACTAGGATGTACATATTTCCTGAGGCTGTGGGAGGTTCAAGTGGACCCACTATGTCCACACCCACTCTTTCAAAGGGGACCCCCACCACTGGAAGTGGAATGAGGGGGGCCTTTGGATGTCCACCTGTCTTACCACTGGCTTGACAGGTGGTACAGGAGACACAAAACTCCTTAACTTTCTGGGACATGTTGGGCCAGTAGAAGTGGTTGACTAACCTCTCCCACGTCTTGGTTTGTCCCAAATGCCCAGCAAGGGGAATATCATGGGCTAAGGTCAGAATAAACTCTCTGAACTCCTGAGGCACTACCACTCTCCTAGTGGCACCAGGTTTGGGATCTCTTGCCTCAGTGTACAGGAGTCCATCTTCCCAATAGACCCTATGTGTTCCAGTTTTCTTGCCATTGGACTCTTCAGCAGCTTGCTGCCTAAGGCCTTCAAGAGAGGGACAGGTTTCTTGGCGCTTACACAACTCTTCCCTTGAGGGTCCCCCTGGGCCTAAGAGCTCAACCTGATAAGGTTCCAACTCCATAGGCTCAGTTCCCTCAGAGGGCAGAACTTCTTCCTGAGAAGAGAGGTTCTCTTTTTCTTGTTGTGTTGCAGCTGGTTTCCCAGCTGACTTTCCTTTTCTCTTGGTAGGCTGGGCCTTTCTTCCAGACCCCAGCTCTACTTTTTCACCCTGTGCCTTGCACTGTGCCCTTGTCTTGACACACACCAGTTCAGGGATACCCAGCATGGCTGCGTGGGTTTTCAGTTCTACCTCAGCCCATGCTGAGGACTCCAGGTCATTTCCAAGCAAACAGTCTACTGGGATATTTGAGGAGACCACCATCTGTTTCAGGCCATTGACCCCTCCCCACTCTAAAGTTACCATAGCCATGGGATGTACTTTAGTTTGATTGTCAGCATTGGTGACTGGATAAGTTTGTCCAGCCAGGTATTGGCCAGGGGAAACCAGTTTCTCTGTCACCATAGTGACACTGGCACCTGTATCCCTCAGGCCTTCTACAGTTGTCGCATTAATTAAGAGCTGCTGCCTGTATTTTTGCATGTTAGGGGGCCAGGCAGCCAGTGTGACTAAATCCACCCCACCCTCAGAGACTAATGTAGCTTCAGTGTGACACCTGATTTGCTCTGGGCAAACTGTTGATCCCACTTGGAGACTAGCCATTCCAGTGTTAGCTGGAGTGGAGTTAGAAGTGGTTGTTTTCTTGGGACAGGCCTTGTCTCCAGTTTGGTGTCCAGGCTGATTACAGATACGACACCAGGCCTTTTTGGGATCAAAGTTTTTACCCTTGTACCCAAAATTGTTTTGTGAAGAGGCTCTGGGCCCACCCTCCTGTGCAGGTTTTTGGGGGCCTGTAGAAGACTCTTTACTATTTTTGTTTTTGGCTGTCTCACCACCCTTCCCCTGGGGAGGTTTTGTGACCCCTTTCTTTTGGTCACCCCCTGTGGAAGTTTTGGACACCCTAGTCTTGACCCAATGGTCCGCCTTCTTTCCCAATTCTTGAGGAGAAATTGGTCCTAGGTCTACCAGATGCTGATGCAGTTTATCATTGAAACAATTACTTAATAGGTGTTCTTTCACAAATAAATTGTACAGCCCATCATAATTACTTACACCACTGCCTTGAATCCAACCATCTAGTGTTTTTACTGAGTAGTCTACAAAGTCAACCCTGGTCTGGCTCGAGGATTTTTGAGCCCCCCTGAATCTAATCCTATACTTCTCAGTGGAGAATCCAAAGCCCTCAATCAGGGTACCCTTCATGAGGTCATAAGATTCTGCATCTTTTCCAGAGAGTGTGAGGAGTCTATCCCTACACTTTCCTGTGAACATTTCCCAAAGGAGAGCACCCCAGTGAGATTTGTTCACTTTTCTGGTTACACAAGCCCTCTCAAAAGCTGTGAACCATTTGGTGATGTCATCACCATCTTCATATTTAGTTACAATCCCTTTAGGGATTTTCAACATGTCAGGAGAATCTCTGACCCTATTTAAGTTGCTGCCACCATTGATGGGTCCTAGGCCCATCTCTTGTCTTTCCCTTTCTATGGCTAGGATCTGTCTTTCCAAAGCCAATCTTTTGGCCATCCTGGCTAACTGGATGTCCTCTTCACTGGAGTTATCCTCAGTGATTTCAGAGGTGTTGGTCCCTCCTTTGAGGGAGCCAGCATCTCTGACTATTATGTTTGGAGTCAGGGCTTGAGAGGCCCTGTTCTCCCTAAATAGGACTGGTAGGGGGGAATCTCCTTCCAAGTCACTATCATCATTCTCTGTGTTGCCATCCTCAGAGGGGTTGGCCTTTTCAAACTCTGCCAACAGCTCCTGTAGCTGTAGTTTGGAAGGTCTGGGGCCCATTGCTATTTTCTTTATTTTACAGAGTGACCTTAGCTCCCTTATCTTAAGATGGAGGTAAGGTGTGGTGTCGAGTTCCACCACATTCACATCTGTACTAGACATTATGCTTCTAAAAGTTGGAATACTTTTTAAGAATCTAAAAACTAGTTCTAGAATCTTATTCAAACTTTTACCAAACTTTTAAACACTAAAAGAAATGCTAAACAGGGACTAACACAAGGCCCTAGCAGGACTTTTAAGAATTTAGAAAAATTTCAAATTGTAAAAATCAATTTCTAATGACAATTTTTGGAATTTGTCGTGTGATCAAGTATTAGCTGAGTAGTCCAGCAAATGCAAAGTCTTGTACCCCACCGCTGATCCACCAATGTAGGAAGTTGGCTCTGTATGTGCTATTTCAAAGTAAGGAATAGCATGCACAGAGTCCAAGGGTTCCCCTTAGAGGTAAGATAGTGGCAAAAAGAGATAATACTAATGCTCTATTTTGTGGTAGTGTGGTCGAGCAGTAGGCTTATCAAAGGAGTAGTGTTAAGCATTTGTTGTACATACACACAGACAATAAATGAGAAAGCACACACTCAGAAACAATTCCAGCCAATAGGTTTTTGTATAGAAAAATATATTTTCTTAGTTTATTTTAAGAACCACAGGTTCAAATTCTACATGTAATATCTCATTTGAAAGGTATTGCAGGTAAGTACTTTAGGGACTTTGAATAATTACAGTAGCATATATACTTTTCACATAAAACACAAATAGCTGGAATTGTTTCTGAGTGTGTGCAAGGTCAAGTATAGTGGCTCAGCAGTGTGCTCGGCTACACAATGTGAAAATGGATTGGCTACTGGCCTTTGGTTTACTACATATGGTTGTTTTTACAAAACTAAACATTTGCTTTGTTTAGAACACATTAGTTCTACTATTACTTTTCTAACTATTTGATGTTATTGAATCCTTTGTGATGTGTGACCACAGTTGTGTTTGTTTCACCCCTGATTGCTAATCTATTTGAAGTGGTTAGGTTGATCTGACCTTCAGTGCTGGAGTTACACAGGACAACGGGAAATGATCAATGGATGGATATGTGGGATGAAATTCAACTAGAACGGACATTGCATTGGGTGGTATTTCATATGGTAAGTATTTTAGCTTGGCTTGGCCATTGTCAACATCATTTAGGTAACACTTTTCCCTATGATGTAGGTTGATTTGTGTTTGATGTTTGCAAGTTAGTTATTTGTGCATCCGCACCTGGAGGGTGTTAAATTGCCATACCTTATTAGGAATTTTAATTGACATATGTTAATTTCTGTGTGTGTACCTCACACCTACTTTATATTAATGTGAGTCAAATGTGGTTACCGTGTATTTGCTTTCATGACTTGCTCTTACACATTACCCACATATGCAAGGCACTTGGTTGTGCTATTGGTTGTCCCTGATATACTCCAAGCCACAGGTCCTGTGCACATAGATATTTTGAGGCATGTACGAAGTAAATTGCGGCCCAGGGCCCCAGCCTTCGAGGGTTCCCCCTGGTAGAGACAAACCTAATCTGCAGAGGTTCTTTACAGGGTACCCTTTGAATGTTTCTCACACTGATTATTTTGAATCCCATTTACCATGCAGTGCTTATAAATGTGGGTGATGTGTCAGCGTCCACTACAGAGATTTAGAGAGACGGTGTGTATCAGTTTCCTGACACAGCCATACAAATGTATCTTTGATATTTCAGCAGGACCTCGCATGTGGGCAATGTGAGGGTGTCACAGAAATTAGTAGCTGAAATACTGATGAGGAGGTGCTGTTGTGTGACACAATTTAATGCACACATCACTATATTATGTGATTTGAACACATGTTGACTTTTGTAGAGTGTGCCTGTGCAGTGTCAGTGACCTGGCCAAAGAGGGCATCATAGAGCTGTAGTTGAATCATACATTGAGAACAATTCTGAACAGGCGCCCACAAAATACTTTTTGCCCAGGAACCACAAACTCCTTGCCAGGTCCATGGCAGGGCATCTATTTGCTGAGGTGTCGATCGAAACGGGTAACAGTGTTTAGTTTACCATAGGTTGCGTCCACGATGATGTCGGTTTTGGACGTAATTAAGCAGGAACGACAGCGAAAGAACGTATAGGATCGGCTCCATGGCGGCACAGAATGAGTGAAGCTGAGTATAGGTGATTTTCAGCCTTACATCCCTCGCTTTCCACCAGCTCAGCTGTGGTTGGTGGACCACCACAGTCACGTTGGCAGGAAGGCGCTTCGTGATTGCGGTAACACTGGTGGTCCGCCCTCTGACAGACTCATTGGCCTATGCCTCCGTGGATGAGATTTCCTGGCTGGCAGCACCGGGACAACAGTGGACTTTTGTCTATTTAACTACATGCATTGTAATAGGACGGGCAGTCCACCAACAGCGCAGGCATAATTCCAACTCCATTTCAACGGTGGTACTATGACCCAAAAATTTGTCATCAGGCCCGAGGCCCTAAGGGGGTCATTCTGACCCTGGCGGTCAGTGTTAAAGCGGCGGCCAACCGGCCATCAGGATGGCGGCCAAAAAAATGGAATTCTGACCCTGGCGGGAACCGCCAACACAGACCGCCGCATTAACACTCCGACCGCCACGGCGGGACAAACAAACAGCGTGGCGGTCACCGCCAACAGGCAGGCGGGAGACAATGTACCGCCCACCCTATCACGACTCACCAATCCGCCACCTTTTCCGGGGCGGGAGCCCCGCCGATGAAAACACGGCGGAAACAGACATCTCCAATGGAAAACGCTTACCTCGACACACTCCACGCGGAATCGGAACAGCATGGAACCCGAACTCCATATCCTCCCGGCCATTGCCTTCCTGCTCTTTTTCCAGGATCACGAACCTCGGCGCAGACGACAACGGTGAGTACTGCACCTATGACACAGGGGAGGGGGGGAGGAGGAAAGGTTACGGGCACACACATACGCCACACACCCACCCCCACCCCCGCCGAAATACCCACACACCTATGCAGATAAAAAAGTCAGCGTGACACCCCCAAACCCCCCCCAAAACCAAAGACAAAAGGCAATGAATGTAAAAGTAGAACTATATTATTGCAAAAATAAAGTATAGCGACCTTAGCAATATATGAAGAAGCAATACACATTTACAACCATATCCACACAAGTAGCAAAAGTCCGGTCCAGTCATTCAAAGTTCAAATGTCCGTGGGCCAATGTGCAGCAACACATGGGCAAAGCCCACACACGAGATCGAGTCCATTGGAGAGAACACTGCTGGGGCATCACAAAAATAAAAAACAGGCACCTCATGGGGAAGGGAAGAGGGGGCACCTCAGCCACATGAGTCCACGACGCCAGATCCACGAAGGGCCTCCATGCCCACTGTGCCATCCTGGGGAGTGCAAAGCCACAGTCTCTCAAGTCTCTACAGTGGGTGGCTTGCCCACTGTGCCATCCTGGGGAGTGCAAAGCCACAGTCTCTCAAGTCTCTACAGTGGGTGGCTTGCCCACTGTGCCATCCTGGGGAGTGCAAAGCCACAGTCCATCAGGTGGAGTACAGAGTCCACTGGTCATGGAGGAGGCATGGTGGGCAGAGTGCCTTGTGAAGCCCTGCCCGACACAGAACCGGGACTGCCAATGGGCCGGCGGTGCTTGAGACGGCGATGCCCAGCGGAGCGGTGCTTGACAGGAAGGGCCCAGCGGAGCGGTGCTTGAGATGAAGGGCCCAGCGGAGCGGTGCTTGAGACGCCGGTGCCCAGCGGAGTGGTGCTTGACAGGAAGGGCCCAGCGGAGCGGTGCTTGACAGGAAGGGCCCAGCGGAGCGGTGCTTGACAGGAAGGGCCCAGCGGAGCGGTGCTTGACAGGAAGGGCCCAGCAGAGCGGTGCTTGAGACGGCGGTGCCCAGTGGAGCGGTGCTTGACAGGAAGGGCCCAGCGGAGCGGTGCTTGACAGGAAGAGCCCAGCGGAGCGGTGCTTGAGACGGCGGTGCCCAGCGGAGCGGTGCTTGACAGGAAGGGCCCAGCGGAGCGGTGCTTGACAGGCGGTGCCCAGCGGAGTGGTGCTTGACAGGAAGGGCCCAGCGGAGCGGTGCTTGACAGGAAGGGCCCAGCAGAGCGGTGCTTGACAGGAAGGGCCCAGCGGAGTGGTGCTTGACAGGAAGAGCCCAGCGGAGCGGTGCTTGAGACAGCGGTGCCCAGCGGAGCGGTGCTTGACAGGAAGGGCCCAGCGGTGCTTGACAGGAAGGGCCCAGCAGAGCGGTGCTTGAGACGGCGGTGCCCAGCGGAGCGGTATTTGACAGGAAGGGCCCAGCGGAGCGGTGCTTGACAGGAAGAGCCCAGCGGAGCGGTGCTTGAGACTGCGGTGCCCAGCGGAGCGGTGCTTGACAGGAAGGGCCCAGCGGAGCGGTGCTTGACAGGAAGAGCCCAGCGGAGCGGTGCTTGAGACGGCGGTGCTCAGCGGAGCGGTGCTTGACAGGAAGGGCCCAGCGGAGCGGTGCTTGACAGGAAGGGCCCAGCGGAGCGGTGCTTGACAGGAAGGGCCCAGCGGAGCGGTGCTTGACAGGAAGAGCCCAGCGGAGCGGTGCTTGAGACGGCGGTGCCCAGCGGAGCGGTGCTTGACAGGAAGGGCCCAGCGGAGCGGTGCTTGAGACGGCGGTGCCCTGGTCAGCAGTGCCTGTCTTGTGTTTCCAGTGAACCACACCTGCCCAATACTTGCTGCTCAGTCTGCATCTGACCTTTCCGTTGCAGGGCCCTCCTGTGATGGAGTCCTGGGGCCCTGGGTCTCCTCCGATAGTCCCGGAATGGGCTGGTGGGGCCCTCATGGCCAGGTCGGCTGCTCCCTGCCTTTTGCTCCTTGCTGCCCCTGCCCTCCTTGGCAGACTGTCCGTGGCCCTTGGCTCCCTTACCCGATGTGGCAGGCGTATGAGGCCTGTCGCGCCTGCCCTTCACTTTTTTGCTCCTCTTCCCAGGGGGGGGCTGGCTGTGCCTTTGCTGCTGGATGATGTCCCAGCCCAAGGAAAGGGCGGACTCCAAAAACCAGGCACAACGTTCTTGGGAGTTGCTGGGCTGGTGGTGGCTGAGGTGTTTGTGGACGGATGTTGCCGCCACCGCAAGGGAGCTCCCTTCCGAGGACGTGTCGGTGTCGCTGACGTCTGCACGGGTCCCCGTGGTGGAGCCCCCCTCGCCCTCCGTCTCACTGGTCATGTCGGAGTCCGTTGCATTGCCCTCCGGGGCCATGTGAGATGCAGTTCCCTCTTGCGCCGATGCCACTTCTCCTCCGCCTGATGATGCTAATGCACACATTCACAGAAAAACAAAGAAAAGGGGGGGGTGGAAAACATAAAGACAAGTTGAGTGCATGCATTGGGGACACCGTTGGCGGAGAGGACAGACACAGAAGCCCCCTGCACTACGCTGCGCACTTGGGGTACACTACTCATTCACTGGGACATGCCCTACAAGCCTATGGGCGACAACTGCCCACACAGTATACACTGGTCCATGAATCGCGTTACTAGGCACCCTTCAGAGGTGGGGGGTGGGGCACAGGACCATACCTCACGGGCGGGCCTATCCTACAGAAATCGCCTTGGCCTAGGGATACCCACAGCCCTCCTCCCCCACCCAGGCACCTCCACTGCGCGCAAAATAGCAGAATGTGCTGGTACTCACCCCCTTGTGTCTGCTGTGATGTCCTCAAGCGCCCATCTAAATCGGGGTAGGCCACCGCCAGGATCCGGGACATCAGGGGGGTCAAGGTACGACTGGCACCCCTCCTAGGTTGGGAGGCCATCCCCAGCAGAGCCTCCGCGGTCTTCCTGCTCCCGCGGCGGATGTCCTCCCACCTCTTGCGGCAGTGGGTGCCCCTTCTGTTGTGGACCCCCAGGGCCCGGACGTCCTTGGCGATGGCACGCCAAATGTCAATCTTCTGATGGGCGCTGACCTATGTGACATGTACAGGGGGGGAAGAGAAACATCATCACTTTTCTGGATTCTCGATGTGAGTGGCCCCCCCTCCCCAACCTTGCCATGTGGCACATGCTCTCATCTGTCGTGCCATGCATTCGTCATTCGCTGCCCTCCCCTCCATCGTACATCCTCCCCACTCAACCCAGGCATTGGGCACTATGCATTGCCCCCCGTGTACTCACCTGTTGGTCTGGAGGCCCGTAGAGTAGCACATACTGGGGGAGGACCCCGTCCATGAGCTTCTCCAACTTCTCGGAACTGAAGGCGGGGGCCCTTTCCCCAGTCGCAGCAGCCATTGTCACTTCCAGACCGAGGTCACAGCAGCACTTGCAGTATAGGTCCTCTCCTGTGGATGCTCAGGTCTCGTGTGATCAAGCAGATAGAAAATGGCGGTTACGGCCGCAGCGGTGCGTACCGCGGTGGTGCGTACCGCGACCGCCGGCGCTCACCGCCATTGGCTCCTGAAACCCATAGGGTTCAATGTTGTCCAATGCGCCTTTGCGCCGCGGCCTGCGACCGCCTACCGCCACGGTGTGCCACGCTTGCGCAATGACCTCACTTCACATTGTCACACTTCACAGGTCAGGCAGCCGCCATTTCAAGGGCCCACATGGCTTAATTCCTACTGCGTCACACATGGCTAGGCCTTGCACCGACAATCACACTAGCCATTCAATCCCGAGAGATTCATGTACTGTGCATGCTTTGGGCACTTACCTGTGGGTTGCTTGACTCTGTGCTCCATGTTGTCCTTCCTAGGCATCGTCCGCTGGGACTTGCGAGGAGACGGAGGAATCTTCCCGTGTACAGACCGCTGGTGGACCTGTCGACAATGGAAGAAAGACACGTCATACTCACCTACAGACTCAACCGTGCCACTATACAGGATCTGTGTGCCCAGCTGGAGCAAGACCTGATGTCACCCATCCGCCAACCCACAGGGATTCCGCCTCTAGTGCAGGTGCTGTCAGTACTGCATTTTTTGGCCAGTGGGTCATTTCAAACTACCGTGGCCATTTCATCTGGGATGTCTCAGCCTATGTTTTCAAAGGTGTTGTCCAGAGTATTGTCTGCCCTGATGAAATACATGCGGAGCTACATCATTTTCCCTGAGGTGGGTGACTTGCCTACAGTGAAGGGTGATTTCTATGCCCTT
The DNA here is from genome assembly GCF_031143425.1 of Pleurodeles waltl. Lineage (NCBI taxonomy): Eukaryota > Metazoa > Chordata > Amphibia > Caudata > Salamandridae > Pleurodeles > Pleurodeles waltl. The sequence continues at coordinate 239,786,908 of NC_090442.1, read as the reverse complement.
GGACACATTCCCAATATCATTGGTGCCATTGGTGGTACCCATGTGGCCTTGGTTCCCGCAAAAGACGATGAGCAGGTGTACAGGAACCGAAAGAATTATCATTCGATGAATGTCCAGGTGGTCTGTTTGGCTGACCAGTACATCTCCCATTTAAATGCCAAGTTCCCAGGGTCAGTGCATGACGCGTACATCATGCGAAATAGCAGCATCCCTTATGTGATGGAACAGCTACAGAGACACCGTGTGTGGCTAATTGGTGACTCTGGTTACCCAAACCTGCCTTGGCTATTGACCCCAGTGAGGAATCCCAGGACCAGGGCATAGGAACGGTACAATGAGGCCCATGGGCGTACCAGGAGGGTCATTGAGAGGACCTTCGGCCTCTTGAAAGCCAGGTTTAGGTGCCTGCATATGACTGGTGGATCCCTAATGTACTCACCAAGGAAGGTGTGTCATATCATCGTGGCCTGCTGCATGCTTCACAACCTGGCTTTGCGACGCCAGGTGCCTTTCCTGCAGGAGGATGGTCCAGATGGTGGTGTTGTGGCCGCTGTGGAGCCTGCGGAGAGTGAAGAGGAGGAAGACGAAGAGGACGACACAGACAACAGGGACAGAGTGATACTGCAGTATTTCCAGTGACACACAGGTAATAAGCTACTCCTGCATTGTATTATATCTGTAACTGTAGTGGCTCTCTACTGTCTGACCTTTCACCCCAATGTATGGTAACTTAGTTGTGTATATCACTTCCTATTACAGTGCTCTGATCCCCACAGAGTGCCCTCTGGTTTTTATCCCCATGGACTACCGCTGTGTGACACTGGTATGTTGTCATCACAATGTAACTGGAAATGTTTTGTTGGTTATATCGATTACATTTTGTTTAAATAAATAGATAGCAGAATCCAGTTGGTTTTTGTGCAATAATTGTGTTTATTGAAGTTTTCAAATAGGTGTATAGTTCAAAAAGGGTGCTGGGTGATGGTGGAGGCATGTCCATGGCAGAGTCCAGACTCTCGTTCGCACAGGTGCATTGTCCATATGCCTGTGGAAGGTGGAGCAGGGGCAGTTCAAGGTTGGACAGGGTTAACAAGTGGGACAGTGGGATGGCATCCGTGGGTTTCCGTGCATGGCGGGGGTCTTGACATCCTACTCTGTCTTCTTCCTAGATCTCAGGCCTTTCTTGCGGGGTGGTTCTTGTTCTTCAGGGGGTGTGGTCCGGGTGGGCCGTTGCTGTTGTGTCGGGGCCTCCTGACCACTAGCGCCGGCGGAGGTGGTGGGCTGTTCTTCCTCCATGCTAGTGGCAGGGGCCCTTTGGGGGGCCACATGGTCCTGCAACGTGGTGACAATCTGGTTGAGTGCCACCACGATTGTACCCATTGTGGAACTGATGCTGCGCAGTTCTTCCCGGAACCCCATGTACTGGCCCTCCTGCATGGCCTGGATTTCCTGAAACCTGGCCAGGACCGTCGCCATCGTCTCTTGGGAGTGGTGGTACGCTCCCATGATGGTGGTGAGGGCCTCTTGGACAGTGGGTTCCCTAGGCCTGTCCTCCCTCTGTCGCACAGCAGCCCTCCCAGTTCCTCTTTGTTCCTGGGCCTCTGTCCCCTGGACGGTGTGCCCACTACCAGTGCCCCCAGGTCCCTGTTGTTGTTGGGGTTGTGGGTTACCCTGGGTGCCCTGTACTGGTAGACACACCGCTGCTTGACCTGTCCTGGAGACAGAAGCATGGGCCCGCTGGGTGGGTGCTCTGCTGTTGTTTCCAGAGGGGGGTTGGTCTGCTGTGGCCTGTGGCTGACTGAGGGTAACCGACTGTCCAGAGGTCCCCGATGGTCCGGGCTGGTCATCAGGTTCTAGGTCGACAGAGCTGCTGTCATCACTGGGGGCCTGTTCTGGGGGTGGGATGGACAAATCTGGACCCTCCTGGACGGTGTGTTGGCGTTCGGGCCCTGCAGGAGTAAAAGAGTATGGTTATTGATTTTGTGTGTGCCATGGCGTGCGATTTGGGGGTGCCCTTGTCGCCCAGTGCTGGCAGTCCCATGTGGGAGGAGTTGTGAGGGTGGTTTGTGGCGGGGGATGGGTAGGTGCAGTGGTCATGCTTAGGTGATGGGTGTCCATGGTTTGTGTTGGCATTCAGGGGTTGGGGTTGGGTTGGGTGGGTTGTGCTGGTGACACATTAACAGGGAGTATGTGTGCTGGGGGGTTAGGGGTGAGGGTGGGGGTGTGGGTTGGCATGCTGGTGGTTGGGGGGATGAAGTAGTTGAGACTAGACTTACCAGATTCCATTCCTCCGCCTACTCCAGCGAGGCCCTCAGGATGCAGGATGTTCAAGACCTCTTGCTCCCATGCTGTGAATTCGGGTGGAGTGGGTGGGGGTCCGCCGCCAGTCTTCTGCACAGCGATGTTGTGTCTTGACACCATCGACCGCACCTTCCCCCGTAGGTCGTTCCAGCGCTTTCGGATGTCTTCACGATTTCTGGGATGCTGTCCCACAGCGTTGACCCTGTCGACGATCCTTTGCCATAGCTCCACCTTCCTGGCTATTGTGGTGTGCTGCACCTGTGTGCCGAAGAGCTGGGGCTCTACCCTAATTATTTCCTCCACCATGACCCTGAGTTCTTGGTCCGAGAACCTGGGGTGTCTTTGGGGTGCCATGGGGTGGTGTGGATGAGGTGTGGGGTGGTGTTTGTGGTGATGTGTGTGGTGGTGTGTGGTGTTTTGTGCGTAGATGTGGTGGGGGTAATGATGTTGGGTTCCTGTCTGTGTTGTGATTTGCGTTCCCTGTGCTCTCTCTCTGTGTATTGCGCCTTGTCTCTGATTTTCGTATTGTGGGGGTTTGTGGGTGTGTGTTTTATATGGTGATGAGTGTGTGGGAGTGGTGTGTGTATGTGTATCAGGTGGTTGTATTTCGATTTTGCCAATGTGGCTGTGTTTTGTAAAGGTGTGTGTATTTTGAGCGCAGCGGTGTGTACCGCCAATGGAATACCGCAGTTGAAAGACCGCCGCGTGGATTCGTGGGTCGTAATGGCATGGGCGTGTTTGTGTTGGCGTGACGGTGGAGGTTTGGTCATCTCCAGTTTATCGCTGACCGCTGATGAGGCGGCCTTCAGTGGATGTCGGATTTTTGGCGGTTTGGCAGTTGTGGGTCAGAATGACCGTGGCGGTTTACCGCGGCCGCAGCGGTATGTTGGCGGTCTTCTGACCGGCGGTAAGAGCCTTTAACCGCCGAGGTCAGAATGACCCCCTAAGTCTTTGTCAGGTTGGTAAGGAGGTGTCTGACATTTAGGGCCAGATGTATGAAAATATTTTGCACTCGCAAACGGTGCGAATCGGTAAATTTGGCCGTTTGCAAGTGCAAAATAGTGGTCTGCAATGCATGAAAGGCATTTGCAGACCACAAAGTAGAAATCGCTAAAATTGCGATTTCTTGCGTTGCAACCTGGATTTTGCGAGTCTCAATTTGAGATTCGCAAAATCCAGGTCGCAAGGCGATGCTGCAAAAAATCACAAATTGCGATTTTTCGCAGAATGGCAGTTTGCACATCCAAAATACCATGATCTGCAACCAGGTGGTAACCTGGTGCAAAATTTAAAAATGCAGTTAAACTGCATTTTTAAATTGAACATGTAAAGCACACATGCCCTTTTGGCATGTGTGTACCTTACATGTTGCTAAAAATGATTTTGGGGTGCAGCAGAGGGGGCCTTAGGCCCCCAGCACCCTGGCCTTTTGCATTTCCAAAAATGCGATTTCAAGTTCAGAAATCGCAATTTTGGAAATGCAAACAATTCGCAGCTATGGGCCAATAGGCCCAAAGCTGCGAATGGGGCCGGTATCGCAATTTGCGATTCGGTAATAGCATTTGCGATTTTTAAGAAATCGCTATTACCAAATCGCAAATGTGATACATGGCACTTTGTGAGTCGGAAATAGCGATTTCTTAAAAATTGCAATTTACGATTCGCAAAGGGCCGTGATGATACATCTGGCCCCTAGTTCTATTTAAGCTCAAGGCTTGTTTTGAGTCACCAAATGTTGTTCTTTGTATTGGCTCTGGGCCCTTAAAGCTAAAAATATTACATCTATATAGCACACTGATGTCTCTTTAGAGGCCTTGCGCCCTGATTGAGACTGGGGGCTCACTGCAGTACTTGGTATAGAGCCAGTCATCATTATGACAGCCTAGAAGATAATTAGGGAGAATCTAATTTGGGTGTGTCTACACAATGTAAAGATGGTTAAAACAGAAGGACCAACTATTTCAATGCATCCTAGGTTCAAATTTGGGCTGGTGATCTTCTTGTTGTTGTAGTGATCCTGGTTGTCGTAAGCACTGCATGAGGCTGCTTATCAAAACAGTGCATTGGAGTCAGGAACAGGTCCCCCAACTGTAACTTTTTCCAGATAAAGTGTGCTTATGTCCTATTTATCTCAATGATGGCACTAGCAAGATGCTTAATAAATAGCTTTAAGGTTATTTTAAGAAGTGGATCAAAGTATTTGTCTACATGAAGCTCACTGAAAATACTTTATTGTTCTTCACCATTTTGGTCACTAAATTGCTCACGACTTTTGTATCAGCTACACTACCTATAGGTCTCTTGGTGCAGGTGATCATAGTTGGATAACATAAGTCTATTTTGAGGGCTATTTTGAAGGTGGTTCACTCAGTTGGAAGACCAATAAATCTGGACAAGGAGTTCCACGAGAAGGGCCATGGGTAATATAGGCTTTCTACCTCTTCTAAATGTAAGGTTGCCCTTGAAAGTGACCAGCAATCTATGATCTACTGTACACTTCTGGCTGATTAATGCTACATGCTTTTTCCTCAAGAGAACTGAGGTCAAATTATTTATACGCTTGTACACAAGGCCCCCCAGTTTAAACGATATCCTATCTTGAACCAATAGCAATGGATGGGCTCACTTTGACTCTGTAACATTGTCTTTCTTCCTAAAATCAGACATCATCTTAAATGCATTTGGAGTTCAATGAAGCTGCCTTAACAGACCTCTAATAATCAACACTTCAGTGAGGAAAGGCAGCAGGCATGATGCAAATGGTTCTGCTAAAACTGGTAGAAATTGGCTCATAAATCTCCAGATTTTACCACAAGCAGAATGACTTAGGGCCTTATTTAGATTTTAGCGGAGGGGTTACTCTATCACAACGGTGACAGATATACCATCCGTAGAAATCAAAATCCCATCGTTTCCTATGGGATTTAGGTTTCGGCGGACGGGATATCCTTCACGGTTGTGACAGAGTAACCCCTCTGCTGAAATTTAAATCAGGCTTTTAGTCTTTTTAAATTGATCATCTATAATGGAAATACAAAGTAGGAGTAAGATGCTGGAAGCAATATTGTAGTGAACTGTTAAGTTGGAGCACGGCTGGTGGAGACATCTGTGGGTTTTAGTGAAGATAAAATTGCTTCAACTTTCTAAGGTGAGGTTGATTGCAAGGAGAACGAAGGAAAAACATCACAACTAAGACTAGGCAGTCATCACTACCAACCCTCGTCTTATTTTATTAATAATGTTATTAGCTCTTTGCAATGTTGTCAGCGAGACCGGATCCTCAGGGTTTGCGCCTGTTCCCAATATGAAGGAGACCTGTGGAAGCAAGAGTTAAGAACACAATAGCAAGGTTATTCACAATAATCTTCATTAACTTTCTTTTAAATTCTTTATGCTCTAACAACATGAGAGATCGAGAACTTTTCAATAACGTGACCTTTTTATATTCATATGCTCTGAACATTGAACTCACTCAAGTTAATCCTTAGCATAGCAATTACATCACAACAAGAATCAATGAGTACTTTTGTTCCCAAAGAATTAACTGCTATCGGATTCATGAATAATACTGTAGCATATGCAAACTGACTAAACTTGTTTTGTCTAGAAAGATCACACTCTGTTTGTTCTGGATTTCAAGATTCAATTGCCCAGAAATTATTGCGCACCTTATTGCCAGACTACGCATCAAGATTCAAGTATCTGGAATGATCGCGCACTCTGTCGATCTGAACTGCAAAGGTTAATTGCCAAGAATGAATCGTGCACACTGTTGCCGATTCAACCATCAAGATTCAAAGGCCTTGAAATGATCGCGCACTCTGCCGATCCGAACTGCAAGGGTTAATTGCCAAGAATGAATCGCGCACACTGTTGCCGATTCAACCATCAAGATTCAAATCCTTGAAATGATCGCGCACTCTGCCGATCCGAACTGCAAGGGTTAATTGCCAAGAATGAATCGCACACACTGCTGCCGATTCAACCATCAAGATTCAAATGTCTTGAAATGATCGTGCACTCTGCCGATCCGAACTGCAAAGGTTAATTGCCAAGAATGAATCGCGCACACTGTTGCCGATTCAACCATCAAGATTCAAATGCCTTGAAATGATCACGCATTCTGCCGATCCGAACTGCAAGGGTTAATTGCCAAGAATGAATCACGCACACTGTTGCCGATTCAACCATCAAGATTCAAAGGCCTTAAAATGATTGCGCACTCTGCCGATCCGAACTGCAAGGGTTAATTGCCAAGAATGAATCGCGCACACTATTGCAGATTCAACCATCAAGATTCAAATGCCTTGAAATGATCGCGCACTCTGCCGATCCGAACTGCAAGGGTTAAGTGCCAAGAATAAATCAGACACATTGTAAATCACAAAGCCAGAACTCAAATGTTTCTAGAAAACAGAGTCGAGGAAATTTCCCTGAACTCCGCCTTACCGCCCTGCTTGAAGATCAGCAAGATAATGAGGACAGGGCCAGGAAATGTTCAAGTAGGCCTCCGTAACCGGAGCCCAGGAAAATGCTGCTGCTCTGCACCGGGACCTCTGAACAGTGAGCAAGTGGAGCTGGGCTGGGTTCCTTAAATAGACCCAAGCCCCACCCACATGCCACACCTAGCCAGGCTGCAGGAGAGGCTTGCAAATGAACAAGTTTGAAAATGAACAATACATTACAAATATCATTAATCACATTTCAAGATAAATACCTGTAATGCAAAAAGTTAATATGCAATATCAGCACACAATGCATGAATCATGCAATATCAGCACACAATGCATGAATTATGCAATATCAGCACACAATTAATGAATTATTACATTGCATAAGGTTTCTCATTTTGCCTTATGTTGCCTGTAGTGCACGTACTGTCCTGGTGTAGGCAAATGTTGACTTGAGGTTCCAACCCCTGAGCAGCATCACAAAATTGAGATGGAATCACAAACTAATTTAATAAGCATTCTGTGGCACCAATGGTGTCAGCTCAATAGCTCTTTATAACTTCTTTAATGGCCAGTTAATACTCTTAACTCAGCATTACATATATTTCCTTTTCAGCCATATGGTTGTGTGTTCTCTATCATGATTCCATTTTGCGGTTGACCTGTTTCATTGACCTGTTTCATTGTTATTATATAAAGGAACTTGTCAGGTTCTGAAACTTCAGACACCGTTGAGAACCACTGATGCACCTACTCTTTTGAGTGGGGGTTTTCTGTCACACCTGTCACTCAAACCCTCAAGAAAAACAGGGGAAAAGGCAGAAGAAAAGCAGAACTGGATTTGTTTCTAGGTGGATTCATTTCAGATGGCGGTGCTGTCTGTGGATCTCTAAAGAGTAGTCTGAAATATAATGAAGTAAACAAACACTAATGGTGGAATGTGCTGTAACAAGCTCTTGTAAGACCAGGATTGTCGCGTGGGCTCTCATTACCCTAAATGAGACTACTGGATTTCTAGGCAGCAGGATCGTTCGCGGTGTGGGGGACTGAGTCTGACCCACTTGGAAGGACCTCTGTCACCCTAAACCCAGTTTTACTCCGGCTAACTAGCAGTGCCTCATTTCTCCAACAAGGAAGAGATGATTGGGCAGCCGAGCGCATGACATCTTGGGAACTTCTCAGGGAAGTCGTGGTCACTCAGATCCAAACCAACTCTCTCATTTACATTATGATCTCATATACAAATGACAAAGGCAGTATAAGTTTTATATAATGTTTTAATAAAACAACTGCATTTAAGATAATAAGGCGTGAGCCGCAATAACCAGAACCATATAAGAATAACGCTATCATGGTGTTTAATAATTTCTACTCTCCCTCAGCTAGTTCTATTTCGAGCACAGCATGTTAAGCTTCTAACTTGCCTTTCTGAATCCCTTGGGAGACATCAGCCCTCATACCTGAGCAAAGGCCTGTGATCTGGTTCAGCATCTGCAACAAGGCAGTCAGCGTCTAGTTGTGGTCCTCTGGTCGGAATCTCCCTCTTGCGTGTATTGGGACAAGGAAGTGTTTTTATAACTAACATGTCAGCGTGATCACAAAATGTCCCTACGCAGTAATGCCAAAGACTAAACTTCTACCACGTCTATCGGCAATGTACCAGACTGTATCCTTGACTGAAGCACAGAGTGAACAGGAATGTGTTTACGAAGAATTCCAGTGTTGAAGTAGGCTAAACAGTCTGATATAAAAAATAAAACAAGACCGTAAAACTGGCTATCTGAAAAATAACAGTACGAAGCCGAATAAAAAGCATTTAGAGCAAAGTGCACAGAGGCTCTAAGCTGCAAGCAAATGAATAAAATACATCCAGGGCAAGATGCACAAAGGCCTAAAGCCTGAAGCTAATGCGCAAAGGATACGTAAAACTGACCACACTACACCCTCCCCTTGTCGGTAGCAAGTGGTTCCAATAATATAAAAGTATGCCCCAGATATTAACAATACATACAAATATATAATTTGACAAGGTCAGAGGACAACAAAGTCATAAATTTGGGAAGCATGTGACGAAAAAAGCCAAATTCAATATAATATAAATTGTTTGTGTTAAAAAAAAATCCAATTGTCAGACAGAAGCAATAGAAAACAGGAGTTCCTCCACTTCGATATATGTCAGTATCGGGAGATCCACGCCAAAGAGTACCATGGAGCAGGTGTGTTCCAAAGCCCCAAAACCATCCAGAGTGGCACCTCGTGCAGGGCCTATGAATGAGACAATACCATCTTCCTCCAGGAAGGGAATCTCATAAACTGCCTCACGAAGCAAACGCAACCGTAGTACACAGGTCTGGGAATGAGCCCTAATCGGGAACATCAACAGATCAGCATCAACCACTGGAGGGCGCTGCAGCGAGAGACAGAGAGCAATTGCATGTTCAAACGAGCACCAGAGGCACCGAAACACGGGTTGCACACACTCCAAAACCGGCCGGAATGTCAAAGACCAGTCACACTCCAATGGTCCCAGGAGTGTCGCTCCAAAATGCTGCATCATGCGTTCACGAGACAGCTGCGCTGACGGGAGTGCCAAAATGGGATCTTGTCGCGGCGGGACAGCCATTGCGGAAGAACAGCAGCAACAGCAAAACCCCAGCCAATAAAGCCAAAATAATCGTGAAACCCCCAAAAATGCTTCTGAAAATAGAATGAATAGCTGAAGGTATTAAACCGAATATTGAAGAGAAGGTGTAAGCAAAACCAACACCAACGCCTTTAAAAAAATGTGCAATTCCAGCAGTGCTGGACGCATTAAATATACGTCCCACGAGTTCACCAAAGTGACTCAGAAAGTTAGTATTCAAAAGGGACTGTGTTTCCGCCGATGACCTTGCCACCAGAAGTGCGTAGGCCTCGTTAGCAGATGTAGGGGCCACATGCTTTTAGAGCCTTTAGTCGACTCAACTTGTCGAAATTTACCTAGGAAGTAGCAATATGAGGCCAGATGTCCGCTACCTCCCTAATTTGAGTGGGGGGAAACAACACATTCCCGCAGCACGTAACGGCCTTAGGTGACAACGACTACGTAAACTATTCCGGCAAGCATGCCACAACAGGGCTCACTCTTAAGAATAACGTAACTGCCGTTAGAAAGCACCTGGAAAGTGTTTTTAATTACTGGGACTGGAACTCCCTTCAGATAACAAGCTAAGTAAGCAATCGAGGCATTACATGCCCCATGCAAGGACAGCTGTTTACAAACCATGGAATGGCTGACAGAAGTTTTGCATTCGCTACCGCTAAGAAAAACCTCCCTCAAACCATTAATACATCTGTATATAAAGGGAAGCTCCCACACCTCGTGTGTGTAACTGTCTCCCAACCGTTCATATCTACCCACCGGAATGTGCTTTAAACAAGAAGTAAATTGCAGAGTGGAGATAGGCAGATTAATCACCCCATGAATCAACCACTCAGCTGACGGAATCTCAGCAACCGTAAAAGGCAATTTCTCGAATTTTTCAATATTTAACATAACATACGTCGCTTCCTTTTTAGCCATCAGCTGTTGTTGACAAGTCAAATTAAAGGAAATAAATATCTCCCTGGCACGAATGTGTTGCCATGGAACGCGACCTGCCTTCAAGGCCTGTAGAGTCCAACCCAGCTGCATGATGGACCGTGTCTGACTCTGCCCATGATATAAAGAAGACATATCTGATTTAATAATGTCTATAGCAGAGGAAACGATGTTGTCAATTGTATAAACACGGTCTGAAAGGGTATGTATCCCATTATCCACAGCAGACAAAGCCTGTATCAAATTTTCCTGATCAATTTGTCTCAACCGGGCCGCTGCCTCTTGTTGTGAAAGCTTCCAAATCTCATTATATGCTTCATATAGAAAACGCTTATTCCGCGGCATTCGTGGTCCTGACAAAAAATCTTGTAAGTCAGTATCATTAGACAGTAACGTGAGATGTGACTTAACTGCATCCAGCGTGGATGACTTCAACCATTGTTGACAAAGCTTTCCCACGCTGTATGTAGTAATGATATCAGCATGTCCTGGCGATATGTAGCGAGGGTCTGCCCTATTAGTCCTGAACCCCCTGAAGAGGTGACAAAACGCTGATGACACCCATTAGTGTCTATGGCCCATAATAACCACCCGCCCGGATGTACCAATGAAGTGTTAAGCGTTCTGGACCCAGTGTGTAAACTAAGTAAACGTGGCATTAACATATCGCTGCCAATTGTTCAACAGGTATACCAAGCAAATTCAAATTCCCAATTGTTGCTAAGCCCAAACAGCTAGTCTGTTGCACAGTGTCATTGAGGAAAATCATTTGGACAGGAATAATACACGCCCTAAATAAAGTGTCCCTGCCTCGCATTTGCCAATTTTTCGTTCCCCAGACACTTTTCAAGTCAACAGTCTTGGACTAATATCCATACCCCTCAACCGAAAGTTTAGATACAAACAAATTTGAATACAGTAATTTAGTATCGGTCAATAACATTTGCTTATTAGCATACGGAGTAACTTTAAAATAGTAAGACTTAGCATTCTGTCGATTATGCCCTGAATAAAATGCAAATTTATCACAATACGTTTTAGAACTCCCCTGTGGAGGAGTCGGGCAATGTTCCCATTGCACACTTTCAAATATCGACTTAGGGCTACTAGCTTTATGAATAAAGTGGTGTCCATAATAATTGTAGCAAAACATGTCACCATGATTATCTCTAAATAGGTAAGCATCTTCATCGTTGTAGACAGTATAATATTGCAATTCTGTCAGCATAGAATCTACTGTCTTCACATCCCAATCATCAGAAACAATGCCCGGTATAACGATATCATTCATTGATAACTTTAGAACATACGGTATTTGGATCAATTCAGTGGGACCATATATATCAAACATCACTTTATCCCACACAATCCCATCCGGAATCGGTACTGCAGAAATGTTCACATCAGACAAGTCTCTTCGAACCATATGAGATGAAAAATGTGGTTTCAACACCGTCTCCACGTGCTCAATGTCTGATCGTTCAGGAAGAAAATGACCATGTATAACCCAAAAAAAAGTAACCACAAATCCCAACCACAAGAAAACAGTCATTACAGCCATAAAAAGCCACAAATAGTTCCAAGGAAAAACAAAATATGTGTTTTTAAGCCAACACAGCAGCTTAAGTGGACCTCGGATTGAAGATAGTGAGGACGAGGAGTCTGACACGGCATCATCATTAGTGTTGTTGAAGCAGCCAGAGGCAGTTCTTGCAAAAGGTGCAACCGTGAACAAAGAAGCATATGGTGGTTCTCGCCTTGGCACGCTATAAACCACATGTTCAGAAATATCAGTAGAACGTACAGCAACTTGATCAAAAGATTCCAAATTAATCGTCGTCTGTGGAACAATCGCAAGATCAGCTTCCACCCTCCCCAAGCTCGGAGAGAAAACAGCATCGGTGCAAATCACCTGCAGCGGGACATCTTCCCCAGTAGTGAGAGGGATTCCAGAACTACTGGGTGTCCCTCTTGGTCTGCTGTGCAGAATCGGCCACATGTTGTAACTTGACATTATCAATGGAAACAAAGCTATTTCCTTTGGCCCGTGCAGCGGCGGTAAAATCACAGTTCTCGTGCCGCTAACCCCTAATACAGGGACTGGTGCTCGATAAGAAGGACCAAATTCTTTCTTTACTGCGACCTTTTCACGCACAAGATCCCCAATCCTGGGTATCCAACCAGTAGGCATTACTGGCTCATCCTTAATTCCCGTGGAGGCAGCACTCGCAGAAGAGTTATCTTCACGGAATTGTTGTAAATCCTGTAAAACAGTGACACGATCATTTATGTCAAAGGGCGTATCTGTCGCCTCCACACCAGGACCATCTAGATCAGGAACATACATTTGTGTTCCAAACAGGCACTCATATTAAGTACGACCCCCTAGGGACCTTCTAGGCAAGTTATTAAGTGCTCTCTGTACTCCATACAGGTGGGCTAGCCAGCTACGACCGTACCTATAACTCTGGCCGTTAAGGATTGCTTTAAATCGCGATTTAAACGCTCCACGACATAATTTCCTTCGGGATGAAATGGAGACGAGAACTGGAGTTGGACCCCCAACGAAGCCATGGTGTCCCTGAATGCCTTAGAGGCAAAAGCAGGGCCCTGGTCCGAATGAAAAGCCGCAACTGCAAATGTATCGACAAAGATGCGCAAATCTTTAATAACAGTCTGAGCGTCAGCTGAGCGCTGTGGCCAGACCCACACAAATCTGGAGCACGAATCTACAGCAACCAATATATATTTGTATGCACTGTCTGGTGTCAGCGGACCACAGTGGTCCAAGTACACACACTGTAAAGGTTTATTTGAAATCAGAAGGGGCGTCTGCTGCGGGCGTCTAGCCGTCAAAGCTTTAATTTGTTGACAGACGTCACAACAAAGGACATACTGCTTTGTTTCTTTATAGAGACCAGGCCACCAGTAACGAGCCTGTAAAAGTGAAATCGTGGCAGCCACACCAGCATGTGCAGATGCCGCCCCCTCATGTGCTGCAGATATTAATCGAGGTCTCTCAACTTTATTGGGCATTTCAAGTACACCAACGCCTGGAATTTTAACAACAGCATTTAGCATACTACCCAGGCAGTAACTATATTTAGAAGGGAATCCTTTAGGAAATGGCGTGCCATCAGCCGTAGCTTTTATGGCAGCCGAAATCTCTGTGTCTGGTTTGGAACTCGAACGAGTTACCGCGGCCACAACGGCAACTGCCACTGCCGATTTAGCTGCTTCAACAGCCAAAGTATTTCCAGCAACGTGTATTCCAACGCGCTGGTGTCCAAGTGTATGTAGAACATGGACCTTAGGAAGCATTTCCTTCAGATTCGCAACCTTCCCCCACAGCAATTTGTGTTTAATGGTGTTGCCTTTAGAATCGCTGAACCCATTCAACCTCCAGTAGTGTAAATATTCGTTGAAATACTGAACACAGTAGTAGGAGTCACAGACCAGCAAGGTTAGTATCGCCGGATCCGCGTGTTCCAAGGCTAACAATAGAGCTTTGAGCTCAGCCAACTGCGCTGTACAATCTCCCAAGGTCTGCGTATAAGTATGTCGGGGGCAGAATACTTCCCCCTCCATAGTGCCGCTCACCACCGCACATGCAGCAGAATACTGTTGGTTAGTCCCAACCGCTGGTTGTGCAGAGCCATCGGTATACATGACCACCTGATATTGGTCAATAGGCAATGTGCCAGCGGAAACCGGGTACTCGATTTCATATTGAAGAAATTCTTGAGTCTGCAGTTTAGGGTCAAAGATGTAATCTACATCAGTGGCTGTCAAAGACGTAGCCCATTGTATCCATTGCGGGTGTAAAGCTTTCGACTAAGGAATACTCGCTTTAGTAACAGCCTCTAAGGCCGGAATCGGGGAAACGACAATGATGCGTTGGCCCTGGGCAAGAGGTCTTTCTTTAATCACAGCCATCTGTACTGCAGTGAGTATTTTCTCAGTTTATGCAAATCGTTGTTCTGCAGCAGAATACAAGTGGGACTTGTATGCTATCGGGACTGTCTCACCCTCATTAAAGGTGAAATATGTAAACCCAACGGCACCAGGTATTACCCTGATGACCAGATGCGTCTTATTGTCCCTAGTGTGTAAAGGGTTAACCGCTAAGAGATCACTTTGTAGATCTCGAAGAATATGTGTATGCTCAATCGTCCAAAATCTACTAGAAAAATTTGGGCGAATCAACTCGTATAAGTGTTTTATACGCGTAGCATAATCAGGAATGTAAGTTCTGCCAAAATTAAGAAACCCCAACAATGACTGGAGCTTCGGAACTGTATTAGGAGGCTGCAATTGAGCACATTTCTCCCAAAAATGTGGCGCTAAGCTCTTGCCCTCATTCGACAACTCATATCCCAGGAAAATGACGCTGAGGGAGGCAATCTTCGATTTCTTAAAATTCGGCGTTATAGCCAATTTCAGCAAACCCCACAACAATGCGTGCTACACGCCTTAGATGTTGCAGAATCTCATCGTCCGTCAAATATATGTCATCAACATATGATAACGCTTCAGGGTCCAACTCGTGCAGAATTTCAGTTACACGAGCCGAAAATAGTCCTGGGCTATTCTTATACCCCTGAGGCAAACGACAAAACTTTTCTGAGACCCAAACGCACTGAAACTGGTATAGTCCCGACTTTCGGGCGCTATATTTTGGCAGAAAAATCCATTCGAGATATCTAACGTTGTTTTGTATTTTTTACGCACAATATTATTCATAAGCGCTGCGCTGTGAGAATTCTGTATTGCATATGTGCGTGTATGTCCATTTAAGTGTCTGTAATCCACCACTATCCTATATGAATGGTCCGGTTTAGCAACCGGAAATAAGGGATTCATCGGCAAGGCACAGGGTTCAATTACACCCTGGTACTCCAATTGTGTAAGAATTTTCCTAACTGATGCCCTTGCCTCAAATTTGATAGGATACTGCGGCTGAGGTTCGCCCTTTATTGGAATTACATGATAAGGTGATTGTCTATCCCACCCCACGTTATTTCTATATAGGGCGGGGGCCTGTGCCAGAGCCCATGATTTACTATAGGACGCCGCTAGTTCTCTCGGAACAAGTGGTGAGAATGAAGGTGTAATAACCTCCTCCCCAACCGGACAGTTGCGAACAAAGTCAGGTGGCCAATCCTGTTCGGCCAGCAGACTGTCATATGATTTTACCACATGGTCCCAAAAGATGGCGTGTACAATGCGGTCAATGTCCCCTTCTAATTGCAAAGTCACTTTATAAACTCTGTCGGGATCAGAGACACGCATATCTGCCGTTTCGACTTGTATGAACTCATCAGTTGCTTTCACCTCCAGATGCTCTAGAAGACTCTGGCGAACCATTGTGACCTCTGCCGCGCTGTCAAACAGTGCTAATGCCCATGTCTTGTTCGTCAAGAGAACTCTCTTCTTGAGCGGCATGTCTAACTGAGACTGCTGCCACTTTCTTCTTTTTAAATTGTTGCTTTTGTTGGAGCGGTTTCTCTTCCTGTTTAACAGAAACCTCCGTTGAGCGTTGCGATTCCTGTCTCGGTTTCACGTACTCAGTTCTCCGCTCTGACTGCCCACCTCTCTCACTTCTCTTGTCCGAGGAGTCCTGAAAGGAACGAGATTGGCGTGTATCAGTATATTGATATCAATCAGGCGTCTTCAAATTATACCTATTCCTGAGATTATACCTATTCTGCGGGGTCTCCGGTTGCGGAGACTGTCCCCCATCTTTCTTAGGTGTTTGCTGTTTC
Organism: Pleurodeles waltl; assembly: GCF_031143425.1. Classification (NCBI taxonomy): domain Eukaryota; kingdom Metazoa; phylum Chordata; class Amphibia; order Caudata; family Salamandridae; genus Pleurodeles; species Pleurodeles waltl. Next base: position 239,770,811 of record NC_090442.1, on the reverse strand, counting down.
TTTTCCCAGCGCTTCTTAGTACCCTCAGGTTGCTGTTGTTTACCATTATCTTTACTATTTTTACCCTGTAATCGGGGTTTTTGTGGTCTAGCCCCTAGGCTATCTCGACCAATACTGGAATATGTTTCTGCTATTATTCTCGGGAGTTCCCGCTCCTGATTAAGTTGCGGAACGTCTCGAAGACGCATACGCACGGCTAGCGCCACTGCCTCTCCCTTGAGATCACTCAAAATAATAGAAGAAACTGCGGCAAAATTGCCCATCAGCTGCATGCCTAAATCTAAGGCGGGGGCAGCCCCATATTCATCTTGAATTTGTTTAAGCACTTCCGGTAGATTAGCTAATGTTGGTGTACCGTGTGCTGTAGTGTAGAGCGCGGCAAACACCGTGCCCCAGGTATTACAATGGTCCACAGGAGGAACCATACCATACGGCAAACACATCGTCAATATTCTATGTTTATCCTGAGGTCCCGTATGGGGAAATACTGCTTCCAGCGTATTAATTTTTTGCGCCAGCCAAAATGGAGTTTCCTCACGTTTAGCCGGTACTTTACCCATAACCGAGTGTACAGTGGCCGGATTAATACCCGGAACCACTGCCTGTGGGTGAGCCAGAGCAGCACGCACTGCATTAGTATTTAAAGTCTGCATCACAAATTGAACCAGTCTTCTGTATGTAGTAGCTAAGTCTATATATAAACGACGAACATCAGCCACTGCCAAGTTAGCAACCGCAGGATATGGTGTGTATGTAGCCAATAAAGGCCAGGTTGGACCTTCATTACTCAGTGGACCTAACCTAACTTGTGCTACTGTGTGTGGGAGGGCGCCATCAAGCCAATTATGGTGTTCTTGATAAGATAAAGGTATCTCTAAATATGCATAAGCCCTGTACTGTCCAGGGACATTCGCAATTGTGTATTCGTGAAAAGTGTTTGTACCCCCATCAACTGCTGGAAATACGACCCAAGAATAAAAAAGTTCTGTTCTATAGGCTGCATGGGCGTCCACCACAAAAGTAACCGGACCCCCCTGGACCGTCAATCCATGTGCTATCAGATGTCCCGTGAGCGGTTGGCGCATGTTAAGCGCTACGTTCAGTACTTGAGGATTCGCTATTATAAAAATAGCACTAGGGCAGAGAAAGCACACCAATGGGGTTTTCCTTTCAAAGTTCAAGCTTGAACAACCGACCACTAAGTAATAGGATGCACCTATCCCGTGGCGGCGGAAATCCTCAGCCCCACGGACGTCTCCGTTTATGGAACCAAGGAGTCAATATATATGAGACCGAGAGAGTCAGCCGGACCCAAAAATTAGAGCCTGACCAATCGTTGGCGGCGCCATGTCGCGTGGGCTTTTATTATCCTAAATGAGACTACTGGATTTCTAGGCAGCAGGATCGTTCGCGGTGTGCGGGACTGAGTCTGACCCACTTGGAAGGACCTCTGTCACCCTAAACCCGGTTTTGCTCTGGCTAACTAGCAGTGCCTCATTTCTCCAACAAGGAAGCGATGATTGGGCAGCCGAGCGCATGACATCTTGGGAACTTCTCAGGGAAGTCGTGGTCACTCAGATCCAAACCAACTCTCTCATTTACAGTATGATCTCATATACAAATGACAAAGGCAGTATAAGTTTTATATAATGTTTAAATAAAACGACTGCATTTTAGATAATAAGGCGTGAGCCGCAATAACCAGAACCATATAACACAGTAGGATTGAAATAGTCACGAGGAGAGTTAATCATAAGAATAACGCTATCATGGTGTTTAATAATTTCTACTCTCCCTCAGCTAGTTCTATTTCGAGCACAGCATGTTAAGCTTCTAACTTGCCTTTCTGAATCCCTTGGGAGACATAAGCCCTCATACCTGAGCAAAGGCCTGTGATCTGGTTCAGCATCTGCAACGAGGCAGTCAGCGTCTAGTTGTGGTCCCCTGGTCGGAATCTCCCTCTTGCGTGTATTGGGACAAGGAAGTGTTTTTATAACTAACATGTCAGCGTGATCACAAAATGTCCCTACGCAGTAATGCCAAAGACTAAACTCCTACCACGTCTATCGGCAATGTACCAGACTGTATCCTTGACTGAAGCACAGAGTGAACAGGAATGTGTTTATGAAGAATTCCAGTGTTGAAGTAGGCTAAACAGTGTGATATAAAAAATAAAACAAGACCGTAGAACTGGCTATCTGAAAAATAACAGTACAAAGCCGAATAAAAAGCATTTAGAGCAAAGTGCACAGAGGCTCTAAGCTGCGAGCAAATGAATAAAATACATCCAGGGCAAAATGCACAAAGGCCTAAAGCCTGAAGCTAATGCGCAAAGGATATGTAAAACTGACCACACTACAGGATAACAGGTGCGGACTCCAGGATGCCAGAAGACAGTCAGGTTGGAAGCTGAAGAGCAAAACACAAAGCAGGAACATGCAAGGAGGCAAACAACAGAATTTGGGGACCAAGGAGGGGACTGAAGGTAAACTCTAAGCCTAAGGGAACCTGAAAGCAAGAATATAACAAAGGTGCAAGGACAGCAAACAGGTACGATCTAACATGAAGCAGGAAACTACAGCAACTAGGCAACATGTTGCCCAGTGTCTACTCCATATTGAAAGGGGCCTAAATTCTGACTCTTGGACCACTACTCCAGAAATGATCAGACTACCCAGTAAGTGAAGATATGCATTGAAACTGTGTTGTGTCATCTAGTGTTTGTGTGTACCAAATTTTCAAAAATGTGTCAGAATCTTCAGTCTTTCCTAACTCTATTGGTGCCTTGATGTAAGTGCAGTGAGTCTTCCAAATCCTGACACAAGTACATGAGTTTGCACTATAGGTTCATCGACACTAGTAAGAAGTGTAAAATCATTTGTGCAGAGACCAGATCAAACCTGAACTGTAGTGGACATCAACATTTGTTAAAACAGGTTTAGGAGGAATTAATTTCCAAGCCAGCTATAAAGCAGAAATACTCCAAAACCGTCATCGGTGATGAACAGGTCAGGTTTTAGTACAAATGGCATGCAGATTGTGCCCTTTCATATGGGTAGGGAAATTAACCAGTTCTTGAAACCTATATCTTCAACTGTGCCAGAAAAATTCAAACCATTGGTGGCCTCTAACCAAACATTAAGATTATTTTGAACCAAGATAGAGGTGAAATCTATGAGTGATTTCAAGGTGATAACATTTTCCCTAGTGGGTGGTAACAATGTATCCAAATGGTACTATTTGAGGTGATAGCTGGATGTTGACTATCAAACATTCATTTCCTACAGCCCTTCAGAACACATTTCGGAGAGAAAATCGGGGAAAGAAGAAATAGCATTATTCTAAATAATTGCAACCCTTTATTCATCCCTTGTGCTTTGTCCTGATGTAGAATTTGATAGCTTTGGGAAACAATATTGGCAATGATCTAAACTATAGCACTGTTAGATAGATTAAATGGTAAAAAATTAAATAGCCCATGGTGTTTATTGAACAACATTTTAGTTGAAGATCAAAACACAACAAGCAATTAGCTTAAATTATACTGAGGCAGTAGGAGGTTTTGGGTGACAGAGATCAGGTATATGTTGTGTCAAACGCATTATGAGTAGCTAGTAATACTAATATCAAAGCAGTGGGGCTAGTGATAGCAGCATCCAGTGGTAAACTGTATTTACTGGAGTACTTTGTTGCACGGCCAGTGGTGCATGCCTGTAGACTGATTTATATAACATTGACATGGGGATCATATCGCCAATGCTAACAGATGATGTAACTTCACCATACATCTGAGGAGTCTGCCTCTGGGCTGAGGGTTCCTGAAGCATTTGTTAAGTATATTATTTCACTTACATTACCTTTACTTCCACACCCTTAGTCCGTCCTACCTTTCATTTGCTCACTTATATTTATAATTGAAATTACTTTTACTTTGTCGTCTTCACTTTGTCCCCAACACTAAACGTTTCCATAATGCTCATCATTTCCTAAATCTAACTATTAATGGAGCCACATTACATTTCATTATTTTTTAAATGTTGGAAATAACCAGTTACTTTATTCTAACGCTAACCCTAACTCCATCTCAATTTTTTCTTAATAATAAATGGATACTGACTCTAATCTTAAACCTATAGTTTAACAATTTAATTAAATTGAAAATAAATAATCATATTAGGATTTTAATGCTAACTATAAGCCTATCCTTATGTGCAAAATACATTATCCTACATTGAATTACGTTATTCATACCCTGAAAAAATTGTAAATCTTACTCTAACCCAAATTAACAAAATTCATTTATTTACTAAACTTTATGTATTTATTATTAATAATAATAATATTCCCACTGAAAACAAAAGTAATGAAGAAGGTCCATGGAGAGGGGAGCAAAACCTGAACAAAAACAGAGAAAGTTAATAAAATAGAATAATCAAGGTTATCAATCACAATTACTAATGCTCAAGATAGAAAAGGATTCTTTTTTAAATTTCCTGGAGATAGGAAAACTTGGTTGTGTTCAGAAGGAGTGTGGTAAAGAATACCAGTAAGTGGTATGTAACCCAGAAAGGGACCAATTATACTAAATACATGTAATGCAAATATTGGAACAAACTATAGATAATATTGATTTATCAAATACATCACCCTAATAATGTTATTCTAACTGATGACTGATTATTTTTAACTAAATTATTTTTCAGTTAATTACACTACAACAACCCTAGCCTTAGTACTCAAGCAAACAAAATGTATTTACTGCAATGATTTACTATTAATCCTAATGCTTTAAACTTGCTTTTAAAGTCGTTGTCAGGGTGTTTTTCACAAAGTGATACTACCACTCACTACAGTAAATGGAGAAAATCAGGGATGCTGTTGAATTTATTTCAAGGAAGTAAATGCTGGGAAAAAGGGTTCATAGTACTGATTCTACACCCATTTGTTATAGTTGGTAATTGAATGCTGTATCTGAAACTGAACACTCACAAAATGTAAGAAGCATTCTTTGGTGATGGTTGCTGCCATCTAAAGCAAAATATTAACAATGGTGAGATATAGCACATTCAGTCCTAGAAGCCTATTGAAAATGTAGGGTGTTGAGACAGGTGCATGCATTGCAATACGACTTGTTTCTTATCACTTCAATACAACTGGGCGAGTACTTGTGATTTAAAAAAATTTCACCACAGATTGCTAGCCACACATCCACTTTTCTGTTTTTATTAACCCTTTAGTTGTTCCAAGTATATAATTTCTTTTTTGTTTATTATAATGTTGTAGTCTCAATTTGCATACATTGTTCTTTAAATTCATAGCTGAGCAGATTCAATCATAATTTTTGTATTTTGTTGTAAGTATTGGTTTACGTTTAGATTTGTCACACATTGAATCCATGTGCCATCTTGAGTGGGTAACAAATGCAAAAACAACAGATGATGGACGGAATGCAGAGCAAATCAAGCATTCACCCCCAATCACAGATCTGGGTTTAATCCATCCGTTTTTTTACTTGCCATGCCATTCCAGTTTGAACCCAGCCACATGCACATCAGTCTTGACCCTGTTCCCCATGGGAACAGTCCAGCCCGAACTGCCAGGCCAGGTCTTCCCTGTTCCAGACACAAGCATCCTGGGACCGGTTTCAGGGTATCACCCTTCATCAGCCAGGCTAGTTTGAATCTGGTGGCATAGCAAGCACAGGACCCACATCTGGGCATACCCTTCCCACTTGGGGCAACAAATGCAAAAACAATAGATGATGGACGGAATGCAGAGCAAATCAAGCATTCACCCTCAGTCACAGATTTGGGTTTAATCCATCCGTTTATTTGCTTGCCATACTATTCCAGTTTGGACCCAACCACATGCAAATCAGTCTTGACCCTGTTCCTCATGGGAACAGTCCAGCCCGAACTGCCAGGCCAGGTCTTCCCTGGACCAGAAAGAAGCATCCTGGGACCGGTTTCAGGGTATCACCCTTCATCGATCTGGTGGCATAGCAAGCATGGGGTGGTGTTTTCCCGTGTTCACTGCACCACTGGTTTCAAGCTAGACTAGCTGATGAAGGGTGATACCCTGAAACCGGTCTTAGGATGCTTGTTTCCAGTCCAGGGAAGACCTGGCAGTTCGGGCTGGACTGTTCCCATGAGAAATAGGGTCAAGACTGATTTGCATATGGCTGGGTCCAAACTGGGGCGGCGTGGTGAGCAAAAAAACAATGGATCAAGCCTAGATCTTTGTGAATGGGGTGAATAATGTTTGATTTGCTCTGCCTTCCGTCCATCACCTGTTCTTTTTGCATTTGTTGCCCCAAGTGGGAAGGGTATGCCAGATGTGGGTCCTGTGCTCACTGCACCATGGATTCAACCTAGCCTACCTGATGAAGGGTGATACCCTGAAACTGGTTCTAGGATGCTTGTTTCCAGTCCAGGGAAGACCTGGCTTGGCAGTTCAGGCTGGACTGTTCCCATGAGGAACAGGGTCAAGACTGATTTGCATATGACTGGGTCCAAACTGGGGTGGCGTGGTGAGCAAAAAAATGATGGACTAAACCCAGATCTTTGTGACTGGGGGTGAATGTTTGATTTGCTCTGCATTCCGTCCATCATCTGTTCTTTTTGCATCTTGAGTGGGTGACAGGTATTTCTCATGCCAAGCCCTAAATACACACTTTGTTGTCTTAAATTTGCTCACACATAAGGCCATCTTGGTATAATTGAGCCTTTCCTTGCCACCACTAACTTTGGCCTGATTAAGTGACTTTCCCCCGTTATGTACCTTCCCTTGTCTTGTCCTGTCCTATGTCTTGAACTTTACCTCAAGTTGCATAGGATACAGGGCTACCCTGGCTTTACCTACCCTTCTCTTGCCACCACTAACTTCGGCCTGAATTAGGCCCTTATTACAACCCTGGCGGTCGGTGTGAAAGCGGCAGTAATACCGCCAAGACGCCGGCAGAAAAAAAATGGAATCACGACCATGGCGGAATCTGCCAACATAGACAGCCACTTTAACACTCAGACCGCCACGGCGGTAGAAACAAACACTGCGGCGGTAACCACCAACAGACAGGCGGAGGACAAAGTACCACCCACTGTATTTCAACACGCCTACCAGCCACCTTTTCCGGGGTGGAACCAACGCTTTCAAAAGCATGGCGGAAACAGTACACAGAAAGGAGAACACTCACCTCTTGACACCCAACGAGGAACCAGGACGCTCTGGAGCCCGAACTACAGGTGTTACCAATGCTGCTCTTTCTCCTGCTCTATCAGGAGCAGGACAGACGCCGTCGACAACCACGGTGAGTACTGCACCTACAACACAGGGGAGGGGGGGAAAGAGAGTGACACACACACACACAATACTCCCACCCCCAACAACATACACACAAATACATGCAGCAACATTACATATACACCCCATCACTCCCTGGAAGAACGCAAGGACGAAAGGAAATGATTGTAACGATTGTAATCATGAAAAATCTGATAGTCAAAAATCTAAATTCAGTATATACAAATATGTACACCAACTACACAAGTCCGGATAGTGTACCAATTATTGTCCGTGGACCACTGGGCCCAAAATGCATGGGCGAAGCCCACTCAAAGTACCTGACTGGAAACGGAGAGAACACTGCTGGGGCATCAGGTCGAAAATAAACAGGCACCTCAGGGGGAGGGGGCACCTCAGCCAGATGAATGCACTATGCCACTGCTGCACGAGGGGGCTCCATGCCAATTGTTGTATCCTGGGGAGTGCCAAGCCACAGCCTCTCAAGTCACTCCAGTGGGTGGTTTGCCCACTGCTTTATCCTGGGGAGTGCAAAGCCACAGTCTCTCAAGTCTCTCAAGTCTCTCAAGTCTCTCCAGTGGGTGGTTTGCCCACTGCTTTATCCTGGGGAGTGCCAAGTCACAGTCTCTCAAGTCTCTCCAGTGGGTGGTTTGCCCACTGCTTTATCCTGGGGAGTGCCAAGCCACAGTCTCTCAAGTATCTCCAGTGGGTGGTTTGCCCACTGCTTTATCCTGGGGAGTGCAAAGCCACAGTCTCTCAAGTCTCTCCATTGGGTGGTTTGCCCATTGCTTTATCCTGGGGAGTGCAAAGTCGCAGTCTCTCAAGTGGATGACATTCTTCACTGGTTCTGGAGGGGACATTGTGCCCAGAGTGCTTCATTCTGCTAAGGACTGAGGTAGTGGATGTCATTCTCCACTGGTTCTTGGGGGGGTATTGTGCCCAGAGTGCTTCATCCTGCCAAGGACTGAGGTAGTGGATGTCATGCCCAGAGTGCTTCATCCTGCCAAGGACTGAGGTAGTGGATGTTATTCTCCACTGGTTCTGGAGGGGGCATTGTGCCCAGAGTGCTTCATCCTGCCAAGGACTGAGGTAGTGGATGTCATTCTCCACTGGTTCTGGAGGGGGCCTGGTGCGGATTCTCCCTCCGGGATCTGGGCACCTTTTTCACCTTGGCAGGTGGCGGAATGTCCTTGCCCTCGCTATGTGGCACACTGGCAACCCTGATGGGTGGCGCACTCTATGACCCCGCAGTTGCTGGCACCACTGGGCGTGTTGATTTGGTGGCTGAGATGCTGGGCTGGGACCTGGAAAGCCTGGCCCTAGGGGAAGGACGGGGGGGAGAGGTGAAGGGAAGCGGTCAAGGGTTGCCAGTAAACGTTTTTTAGACACACTGGGACGGGAAGATGGAGTGGATTTTGGAGTGGAGGAAGAGGTAGTGGTTGTAGGAGGTGTACGTCTGCTGAATTTGGGTGAAGGTGCATCGGCCGGAGGCTGTTGTGAGGTGGATGGCTGTTGGGTGGGTGTGTGCCTGCGTTTGTGTACTTTGGGAGGAGGGCTCACAGACACACTGGGAGAGGACATAGGGGATGTGCGAATGGTAGTGGGGTGGTGATGGCACGTGAGCGGTGTGTGGTGATGGGCGTGCTGGTGATGGAGGTAGTGGCTGAGGATGTAGTACATGCAGGTGTGAGTGGAGACAAGACAGGGAGGGAGGAGAAGGACAAGAAGGAGGGGGACACAGTGAAGGCAGTGGATGTTGCTGTGTCTGCATGGGGATGGTGCTTGTGTGAGTGCCTGTGGGATGTGTGGTGCTTATGTTTTCCTGAGCCACTTTTGTGTGTTGATGTGTGTGCATGCTGGTCTGATGGTGTTCTTGGGATAGGCTGAGGTACAGGGGATTGGGTCTGGGTAGTGGAAGTTGGAGGGGGTAGGCTGGACACAGAGACAATGGCTGCCATCAGTGCTGAGGCCAGAGCCTGACATGCTCTCCGTTGGGCCGCCTGCCCAGAATGAATGCCCTCCAGGTATGCATTTGTTTGTTGCACATGCCTCTCAACACCCTGGATGGCATTCAAAATGGTAGATTGTCCAACAGTGAGGGATCTCAGGAGGTCAATAGCCTCCTCACTGAGGGCAGCAGGGCTGACTGGGGCAGGGCCTGAGGTGCCTGGGGCGAAGGAGATACCCACCCTCCTGGGTGAGCAGGCATGGGACACACGCTGAGGGGCTGCTGGGAGGGCGGTGCTGGTAGGGGGGGTGGTGGCTGTACCTGTTGATAGCCACCACCAAGAGGTGCCCACCACCGCAAGGGAGCTCCCATCAGAGGAGGAGTCGCTGTCACTGGTGTAAGCTCCTGTCCCCGCCGTGGAGGTCACCTTGCCCTCCGTCCCACTGGTGGCTTCAGACTCCGTTGCTTCATCCTCCAGGGCCAAGTGGGTTGCAGCTCCCTCCTGCTGCGATGCCACTGCTCCTCCGCCTGATGATGCTATTGCACACAAGAACAGGGAGACAACAAAAACGGGGGGGGAGACAGAAGAAAAACATGTTCAGTGCATGCAACACCACTACCGTTGGCGGACACAACACACAGGGAGCAGCCCTCAGCACTACGCCATGCACTAACAGTTCCTTGAAAATTCACATGACCATGGGGTACGAGGCCTAAGCCCAATTGCTGCACACCTGGAAGTCACAGGAGCCTGACTAGGTGTAGATGGCTCTTACCACCAGTGGAGTTGGGGTGCCACACAGCCTGCCTCACAAGGGACCTTGCTTACCAAGTTCGACCTGGCCTAGGGGTACACACTGCCCACCTCCCCCACCCAGACACCTCGTATTGCACGCAGAGTCAGCTGAATGAGAGTGTACTCAACCCCTAGTGGCTGCTGTGATGCCCTCAAGCGCCCATCCAACTCCAGATAGGCCACCACCAGGATCCAGGACATCAGGGGGGGCATGGTGCGATGGGCACCCCTCCCATGTTGGGAGGCCATCCCCAGATCCTTGCTCCAGCGGCGCAGGTCCTCCCATCTTTTACGGCAGTGGGTGCTCCGTCTGTGGTAGACCCGAGGGTCCGGACGTCCTTGGCGAAGGCACGCCAAATACCCTTCTTCTGGTGGGCGCTGACCTAGAGGAATGGTACAGGGGGAAAGGAAATTACTCACGCATCCGGACCATCATACTCATTTTCCACCAGTTCCCACCCATGTCCTGACGCACATACACTCACCATCCGCACACGCAGGCACATACACTCACCATCCGCACATGCAGGCCTCAGCCGCCCCCCATGTATCTTCCATCCACAACACTCAAACCAGGTATTGCCCATGCAGCATGCTCACAGTGTACTCACCTGTTCGTCTGGAGGACCGTACAGTTGCGTGTACTGGGGGAGGACCCCATCCACTAGTTCCTCCAACTCCTCCGAAGTGAAGTCAGGGGCCCTTTCCCCAGACACTGTAGCCATTGTCGCTTCCAGACACAGGTCACAGCAGCACTTGCAGTGTAGGTCCTCTCCTGTTGAAGGTCAGGTATCAAGTGAGTGAACAGACAGAAAATGGCAGTCACGTCCGCGGCTGTGCGTACCGTCACCACCGGCATACATCCTCATTGGCTTCTGGGACCCATAGGGCCCAATGTTAACCAATGCAGAATTGCGCCGCGGTCTTCGACCGCCCACCGCGACAGTGTACAACGCCAGCGCAGTTACCTAATTTCCTCTTGTCCCATCTTACAGGTCAGGCAGCCGCCATTTCAGGGGGCCACATGGGATGGATGAAAACTGCGTCACACCTATCTAGACCGGGAATACAGACAGATACCGGCACATTGCGGATTACAAACGTTTCTGCAAATAACACATTGTGATACCTCAGTGTTGGATGACTCTCTGGTCGCTGTTCTCCACCAAAGGGCACGTCTGCTGGGGCAGATGATGAGATGGCGGCATCCTCCGGTGTACAGACCCCTGGTGGACCTGTCGACAATGGAAGAGAGACACATCCTAGTCACATACAGACTTGATCGTGCAACAATCCTGGAACTGTGTTCCCAGTTGGAGCCAGACCTGATGTCAGCTATCCGCCATCCCACAGGGATACCCCCTCTAGTGCAGGTCCTGTCTGTACTCCATTTCCTGGCCACTGGGTCATTTCAAACAACAGTGGCCATGGCATCAGGGATGTCCCAGCCAATGTTCCCTAACGTGTTGTCCAGAGTGTTATCTGCCCTGCTGAAACACATGCGCAGCTACATCATTTTCCCTCAGGTGGAGGATTTTCTCACAGTGAAAGGTGACTTCTATGCCCGGGGACATATCCCCAACATTATTGGTGCCATTGATGGTACACATGTGGCATTTGTCCCCCCCCCCTCAGGAATGAACAGGTGTACAGAAACCGGAAAAGCTACCATTTGATGAATGTGCAGATGGTGCGTATGGCAGACCAGCACATCTCCCATATGAATGCCAAGTATCCTGGCTCTGTGCATGACGCTTACATTTTGAGGAATAGCAGCATCCCTTATGTGATGGGGCAACTCCTGAGGCACTGTGTGTGGCTAATAGGTGAGCCCAAGGTCCCAATACAGTTGACATAGGTGTCTGGGTATGAGGTTGTCCCTAAGGGTTAGTGTGTGTCTAACAGTTGTCCCTCGACATTTGCAGGTGACTCTGGTTACCCCAACCTGTCATGGCTACTGACCCCAGTGAGGAATCCCAGGACAAGGGCAGAGGAACGCTACAATGAGGCACATGGGTGAACTAGGAGGATAATAGAACACACCTTTGGCCTCCTGAAGGCCAGATTCCGGTGCCTCCATCTGACAGGTGGTTCCCTATGCTACTCACCGAAGACGGTGTGCCAGATAATCGTGGCCTGCTGTATGCTGCACAACCTGGCTTTGCGACGCCAGGTGCCTTTTCTGAAGGAGGATGGGCCAGATGGTGGCCTTGTGGCAGCTGTGGATCCTGTGGACAGTGAAGAAGAGGAGGCAGAAGAAGAGGATATCGACAACCGAAACAACATCATCATGCAATACTTCCAGTGAGACACAGGTAAGAAGATGTCACTGCTTCCCACATCTCATACTATTGTTGGAGCTAGCATAAGTGTCATTTTCACTCAGTGTATGGACACTGACTTGTCACTCTGACTTTCCATTTCACAGACCTGGGTCCCACTTTGTGCCCTCTGCTATGTTTACTCCTGGCCTACAGCTGTGTTACATTGGTATGTGAACAAGTAAATTGACATTGCTATATTCCATAGATATTGCAATCACACATTTGTGAAAGCGCAGACTGGCTCCAGATTGTTTTGTTATTGAAGTGTGTTTCTTCCTGGTCAAATAAGTGGAGGGGGGTGTAAAATGGGCTGGGGTGATGGTGGAGGTATGTCCATGGCAGAGTCCAGTCTATTTGCTTCACAGGTGCATTGTCCAAAGGGGTATAGGAAGTGGAGCAATGGCGGTTTAAGGTGGACAGGGTGGCATAGTGGGACAGAAGGGTGACATTTAGGGGGGGTCTTATTTCCTGGCAGGGGTCTTGGCAATGTTCTCTGTCTTGTTCCTGGATCTCAGGGACAGTTTGCGGGGTGGTTCTCCATCTGCAGGGGGTGGGGTGCTGGTGTCCTGTTGTTCCTGTGGTGGTGCCTCCTGTCCACTAGCGCCGGCAGAGGTTGAGGGCTGTTCATCGTCCACGCTAGTGTCAGGGGCCAGTTGGTGTGCCACTGTGTCCCTCCTAGTGTTGAGAATGTCTGCCAGCACCCCTGCAATGGTGACCAGGGTGGTGTTGATGGACTTCAAGTCCTACCTGATCCCCAGGTAGTGTTCCTTCTGCAGCCGCTGGGTCTCCTGAAACTTGGCCAGTACCGTGCCCATGGTCTCCTGGGAATGGTGGTAAGCTCCCATGATGTTGGAGAGTGCCTCGTGGAGAGTGGGTTTCCTGGGCCTGTCCTCCCCCTGTCGCACAGCAGTCCTCCCAGCTTCCCTGTTATCCTGTGCCTCTGTCCCCTGAACGGTGTGCCCAATGCCACTGCCCCCAGGTCCCTGATCGTCCTGTGTTAGTGGGGTTGCCTGAGTTCCCTGTAGTGGCGGACACACTGCTGATTGACATGTCCTGGGGACAAAGGGATGGGCCCGCTGGGTGGGTGCTGTGGTGGTGTTTCCTGAGGAAGGAGGTTCAGTGGTGGTTTGTGACCATGTCAGGGGAACCGACTGTCCCGAGGTCCCTGATGGGCCGGGCTGGTCATCTTGATCCAGTCGTGCAGAGCTGCTGTTGTCACTGTGGGCCTCTTCTGTGGGGGGACTGGATATGTCTGGCACCTCCTGTCCGGTGACGTTGGGTAGGGGTCCTGTTGGGGTGTAAATGCATAGTTATTGTATCTGTGTGTGCCATCTTGTGCAATGGGTGAGTGACGCTCTACTCCTGTGCTTGCATTATTGGCTTGGTCTTTGTGTGATTGGTGATTTTGGGGCATGAGTGAGTCTTTCTACTGGACATGCGTTGGTGATGGGTGTCCATGCATTGGTGTTACATGCAGAGCTTGGTTTTGGGATGTGTGGGTTGTGTTAGTGGGGTATCTGTGGGTTGTTGGGATGATGGGTGTGAGGGTAAGGGTGGTGGTATGTGATGGCATGCAGGTGGGGTGGAGGAATAAAGTAGTAAAGATATGTCTTACCAGAGTCCAGTCCTCCTGCTACGCCTGCGAGGCCCTCAGGATGCAGTATTGCCAAGACTTGCTCCTCCCATGTTGTTAGTTGTGGGGGAGGAGGTAGGGGTCTACCGCCAGTCCTCTGTACAGCAATATGGTGCCTGGATACCACGGAACGTACCTTCCCCCGTAGGTCATTCCACCTCTTCCTGATGTCATCCTGTGTTCTTGGATGCTGCCCCACTGCGTTAACCGTGTCGACAATTCTGTGCCATAGCTCCATCTTCCTTGCAATGGGTGTCTTCTGCACCTGTGATCCGAATAGCTGTGGCTCTACCAGGACGATTTCCTCCACCATGACCCTGAGCTCCTCCTCAGAGAACCTGGGGTGTCTTTGAGGTGCCATGATGTGGTGTGGTTGATGTGTGAGGTGGTGTCTGTTGTGATGTGTGAGGGGATGTGTTGGTGTGTGTTGTTTGAGGTGTGTGGATGTTGTGTAAGTGATGGTGTTGTGTGTCTGTGGATGCTGGTGTTGTTTTAGGTAGTCTCTCGCTCTGGCCTTCTTTCAAAATTTTGGTTGTAAGGGTTTGTGGGTGATGTGCTTTATATTGGATTGGGTGTGTGGGTGTGGTGTGTGTATGTGTATCAGGTGTGTGTATTTTGAATTGTCCAATGTGGTTGTGTTTTGTAAGTGTGTGTGTATTTTGAGCGCATCAGTGTGTACCGTCAATGGATTACCGCGGTTGAATGACCGCTGCGTTGATTCGTGGGTCGTGATACTGTGGGCGTATTCCTGTTGGCGTGACGTTGTCGGTTTTGGTATCGCCAGTTTATCACTGACCTTTGGTGTGGCGGACTTGTGTGGGTGTCTGTATTGTGATGGATTCCGAGCTGTGGATCGTAATACCTGTACCGGAATTCCACAGCCGCAGCGGTATGTTGGAGGTCTTCTGCATGGCAGAAAGCGGGATTTACCACCAGGGTTGTTATTAGGGCCTTAGTGATTTTTGACCTGTCTCTATCTTGTTTAATGTGTATGATCGGAAATGTTTTAATTTTTAACTGTCATATTTTCTCCTTCTAATTACTGTGTATACATTTAAGGTTATGCAACCGAATAAAGTTATTTGTCTGACTTGTCTGCTATGCCAATATTGTGGCCCATGCAACAAGACTGTAGTCGCATTCCAGTTAGAGTGAAATCCCTTAGATGATTACACTCTACAAGTTAGGAGATAACACTGAGGAGACAGTGCTGTAGCTGTGCTTGGGTAGACAATAAGTCATTCAATGGAAATTGGTCAGGACCAGTACTGAGAAGATTAATGCCTATAAAACTTTACAACTGTTACAAGCAGAAATCAGTAGCCATGAGAAGGTTATTGCTCACCCCCTAGTTGACTTTGCATAGAAAGTGCTAAACTTACAATGATCTGCCACTAAGGCCACAGATACAGTTAATGACTTCCCCAAGAAAGGTATAAGTGTAATAGTACTGTTATGACCAAAACTAAATATAGCAGTGAGCACACTAAATATATTATATAATAATAGAAAAGCCTGGAAACCCAAGCGTTTGCTGTGATGTTTTGAGGCAATTTTTGTTCTGAATTGACTCCAGCAGAATAAGGTCACAATATTTTGTTTTTAGGGAATTAAGTTGTTATTGATGTGGCACCTAATCTTAACTTTTTCTTTGCAATATTGATCAAATGTTTGCATTTGTTGAAAATAGAGTTGGTGTAATCTTTGGCACCACTGAAAAAACTGTTCTTCTATTGAATGTTTCTTCAATAGTTTATAATAGCTGGTTTTGGCTTGAGAGACAAGGTTTCTGTATGCATAGCAGGGGCATTTTCAGCATTTCACAGTTGTCTTAGAATAGGATTTGCAGCCCTTTTTTGTTGGTTGCCGATGGACTGCTTGTTGTCTATGAATGTTTGTGTGTATCATGATGCAGATTACTTAGATTTCTAAGGGCATTGCATTAGGAGGACATTCATGTCGCCAATGGGTTGACAAACTTGAATATTGGCACATTTTTAGATCTGCTTCCTGTTGACAAGGTTGTGACGAAGTTAAATACTTGGTGTGTATCAAAGTACTGTCAGCACCAATCATTTGTTTACTATTGACACCGTAAAACAGAACAAACAAATGTACATATAGTATAGTGTTTAATTGATAGCAGCAGAATTTAGAAAACAGTTGAGAAAATGTAAGTGCAGAAACAAATATAAATACTCTGATGTGGCTACAAGTAGCAAGACCCCTTACTAGCTCCCACAGCAGGCTGTTTAGAACAGACAGTTTGGGCCTGCTCTAGCTCATGAAAGAAGTCTCAATGAGTGCTAAGATTCACTATTTTAACTACTTAATAAGTTGCCAACCATTCTCACTAGCCCAGTACATTGATGTTGCTGAGTCATCCTTCCTGCTTGGCTTCAATCTCTCCTGAGTACTTCTAAGCTTTTGCTTTCTCGTGCTGTGCACCACATGTCCGATCTCAATTCCTGTAAACTGTATTACAATGTTCTCATTTTTTCATGTGGTATTAATTATTGCTCCAACTGTCCTGGCAGCACAATAGACACATCCCTCTTTACCACAGTATGTACATCTGTAACAGGTTAGGGTGCCTCTTCGCTTCATTAAAAGCTCATTTTGTTTTTTTACAGAACTTGCTTGCACTAGTACAAAGGGTACCTATTTCAAGCCTCTCACAAAAATACTGTAGCATTTCTTAATGTATTGTCGGGAATTTGACATTCCTGCGTGGTCCTCCTAGACGTTTTGCCTTTTGTTGGACCCTATATTTGTGCTGGCTTTACAACTCTGTGCACTTTACCCCTGCTAACCAGGCTCCCGCTTCACAAATGGTTACATAGTGGTAGTACAAACATGGTCCTAGGCCTACTCTGTTAAAAAATGTAAAAATTGGAATTTAACCTACCAAAATAAAGCCTGTAGACAGATCAAAACGTCCTTTCAAATATTAATGTCACCCCTATGTAGGCCTTCTAGTCTGCAAGGCAGGGTGTATGGTATATAAAAGTAGGGCATGTCGATATTTAATGTTAGCATGTCCATACAGTGACTTTCAGCCAAAAGGTATTTTCACTGTGCCCAGACTGGCTGTCCCATGTAGAAAACTAGAGTACAGATTACTCTCTCTTGGCCATGGGACTAGGTAGATAAATAAACAACTATTTTAATATTCATTAAAGATCCAATTTAAAGGTGAAGTTGAATTTTTTATAAATATTAAGGAAACGTTACTTTTAGATTGTTATCTTTTACGTGCCTGACGTTCCTGGAGGCTAATTTGCTTTCAAATTTCTCTCAGCCAGTGGTTAGCATTTAAATATGTGTGAAAAGGGAAGGAAATGCTTCCCAGGAATGAACAATAGGCTTACCTAACTAGACTGAAATAACTCCTATGAAAATTCCTGAAAATGCGGGGTGGGTGGTGTGAGTAACTCTTTGGCATTACAGTGTCAAATACTGCTTGAATATCCAAGCTTGCTTGGCAGGTCTCTGTGTTCTACGTATATTACTGGTGGCATACTTGAAAAGGCGACCAACAGGATGCCAAGAAAATCTGTGTGCATCTACTGTCTGGTTGCTAGAAAAACCTACTTTTGTTCTAACAGACATCTGCCTCAGGGCTTATTGTGGGTGCGGTCATGCTAGGTTTTAGTCACTTGGTATAGCGCAACGACTCACACCGAAGGTGTATCTTAGGATTTACTAATTCAGGGCTGGCAGACTATCTAGAACGGCCATTCAGACGTTTTTTAAATTTACCCAGCTTAGTGCATGAGCAGATTTGCAAGGGAAGTTTGTTCCAGTAGAGAGGGGCTAGGTATGAAGTGGACCTGCCACCAAATCTCAAGATAGGGATTTGAGGTGTCCATTGTATGGCTTTGTCCTTAGATCTAAGCAGTCTGACGGGGCAGTGATGGTTAAGCCTTCTATGCAGATAGATTGAGCCTTTACCAGTCAGCGACCTATGAGTGAGACAACATAACCTAAGTATAGCACATTTCTTGACTGACAGCTAATGCAAGGCACTTAAAATAGGGGCTGGAGGAGAGCCAAAGGAAGATTACATACTAGTCTGGCGGCTGCATTCTGTACAACCTGAAGTTTGGACATCAGCATCTCACTGGCTGCTACAAGCAGAGCATTTCCATAGTCCAAGCAACTTGTAATTTAGGCTTGTACTAAAGTTTTCTAGAGGATGGCGGAAGCCACAGGAATGCTTTCTTCAACAGGCGCATGGTGGCAAAGCACGTTCTGCAAATAGTCAAAACATGATCCTTCGTAGACAGAGTTTTGTCTAGTTCTATACTACGTTTTTTTACTGCCTACCTCGAAGACAGGCCTAACCAAATTCGTGAGGCCACCAATCTACCGAACAAAGCCTCTGAGCTTTTCCAAACAGCTGTATCTCAGTTTTGACACCGTTCAATTGCAGACAGTTGCTTGTCATCCAGGTCACTATTTTACTCATGCAGTCTGAAAAACAAGATTTTACCCCGTTCAGATCATGTCCAAAAAGCGATGACAAATTGAGTATCATCAGCATAAAATATTATCTAGAAGGTGCATGTTTTGACAATCTGCACAAAGGGGGGGCAACATAGATGTTGAATAATGTGGGACTGAAAGAAGAGCCCTGAGGACACACCTTATTGACAAGCATTGTATGCAACTTAAAGGAGTCCAAAGAGATCACCTTTGTCCAGACTTTCCGAACATCCATCAACCATCGAAGAACTTTGTCACGGATGCCTACATTGCATAGCCTGCGAATGAGTATAGCATGAGAGACGGTGTCAAAAGCTGCTGACAGATCCAACAGCACCAGCATAGCCTGAATGCCAACATCAAGGGACAGTCTGATGGTATCAGTGACTGCAACCAGTGCAATCTCAGTGCTATGAAATGCTCTGAATCCAGATTGTGAAGGATTCAGGATCCCATGTTCTTCCAAAAGTTTGAGTAATTATGTTAATTTTTCCTTGAAGACATCTGCCAGAGAATTGCATAAATCTTGTGAGGCTAAAATGGCATAATAGCAAGCTAGTGCGCAAATGGATTCATTCACTGCTGTAAAGAGTTCTTTAGCTGAATTCCCTACTTGCTCATGTTTGTGTTAGTTATGTGGTTTTTCAGAGTCAACTTGATTTTTCTATAGTAGCTATTAAGCACTGATTTATATACTTATTTGTCTGTGGAGGTTTTGCTCTGGCGCCATCTTCCTTCAAGCCTTTTGTACTTAGGTTTCTCAGTTCCTCATTCAGCAGAGTACCAATGACCATGGCCTCTGCTGATAATAGCTGGTGCCTCCTTAAGAGAAGCAATCTTATTGAACACCAGAGAGAGAAATAGCTATGGAAGTTTGCCAGAGCTGCTTTCATGTCACTACTCTGAGTAGTCTCCAAGGGTTGGAAAGCCATGAAGAAAGAATCAGATGTGACTAATTTCCATTGTCTTGTGGCTTTTCTGCATGATCTTATAGGCTTGTCAGACTCCTAAGCCTTAGGTATCAGAAACATAATCAGATGGTGGTTGGACTAATTGAGAGGTAGTAGAGATTCTCTTAAATCATGGGAGTTTGTAAAAAGTAGGTCTAAAGTGTGGCCTGCTATATGGGTAGGATCTACCACTTTTGGTTGGAGATCTAACATTTCCATGTCGGACAACCTCAGATTTAGTCGTATCTTCCCCATAGAAGTTGAAATTACCCAAGAGCAAAAAACTGTTCTATGCCAGTATATGTGGTGCATCACAGACTGCAGTGTCTGCCCTGAGCTGGATGTTAGTGTTAGATGTCGGAAGACACTAGGATTACCATAGTACATTCCTCACACACATCCCCAGGACTCAAAGCCCAAAGTTTAGTTGGCTAAAGACATCAGCCATCTTGTAAATGCCAAAAGTGGGTAGGGTTTACCTAGGGTGCTTTTACCCCGGTGGTTAATTGGTGCCCAGAAGTAATTCCTACCCACTAGCCCATGCCAGGCATAAATGAGCATCTCCGGGCATCCACTTGAGAATACTGCTGGACCTGAGGAAGAGCAGGAGACCTGCTGTCTGTGACATGAGAGGAGCCTGAAGGACTGGACCTGTTCCCTCTTGTACCCAGGTCAAAGAGGTAGACTCTAAAGGTCATAAGGCTGGTCTCATGTTTAAGCGAAAGACATACAACAACCTAAAAGAGACCTTCCCGGGAAATGTCCAACTGGAACTGGACCTGGTCTGCACCCTGTTGTTGGCTTCTGCCTGACACTTTGCAACTCTCTAAGTGTCTCCCATGAAGTCCACGGGGCTTTAAAAGTGTATTTCCTTTGTGAATTGGTACTTAAAGGACTAACTTCAGAGGGTAAAATCTCTCAAAAGGATAAACCTGCTTGATGTTTCCAATTCACACTCCATCAAGGTCAGCATCAAAGTGCACCTAGGTCCCAGTCTCTCACTGCCAATGACTACCATTGGCTTTGTGCTTCGTGGTGCTTTCATACTTAAAACATTCAAATTCATATCTTCCCTTATTGGATTTTTGTCATGTTGATGTAATTTTGTTTAATAAATGTTACTCTAGTTTGGAAACATGATATATACTGGTTATCCTAGCTGAGAAAGTGGTGCATGAAGGCTGCAGTTGCCCCGAAAAATGGCCAGAAATCACACAGGATCCAGTGACGCTTCTTCAGGACCAACAATACCATTTCTCCTGATAATATTACCTAGACCCAATTAGGATACAATAAAGTAAGTACTTCTTGGTCACTTACTCATACCAACTGCACGTCATGGTCAGTCTAGACAGCAAGTCACCCATCTTGAAGCACAGGCTTCATAGGAGTGCACGTGCCCAGAACCAGGTATGCAGAATAGTGGTGCTCCTGATTCTAACCGGGGACCTACCCGGGGGCTGCGTTCCTGTAATCAGCTTAGACCACTCAGACACGAAACATGTTGACCTAGTACTATAGGAATTTGGATAATGTTCATCTTCCTCTAATTACTTGGAATGAGAGTGCGGTCAAGCATTACCTCCATAAGCACTCTCCACATCAGCTTTTAATCTTGGTCTAAACCATTTTGTGAATTATTAAATGTGATGGAGCCAATTTTACGTTTCACCTTTTTTCCTCTCCTGTATACACCTATAGTTTGTGCTCATCATAGACTTAACTATCATTGGTAATAAGATCTCCGGCCAAGAGCCACTGCCTTTTTTCAAGGGGTGGCCCGTCAGACATTGCAGTGCCGGTCTGACGAGGAGCTTGCCCAGTGATGAAGCTTGACATCCTATTGGGTGAGTGAGGGCTCTCTAGCTAACTGTGTCTTACCTGAAGTTCCCTGGATATGAGATATACTTATAATACGAAGGTTAACACCCTTATTTTACTATCTCACTGTCTTTAGTTGTGGGTGTATGTGTGTAGGCATCATCCTTTTGTTAAACCATAAAGCATGTTTTGTTTATCATACAACCCATTCTTTTGAGCGGCTCATGAACACTTGCTTCCTTCGTTGTCTCATCCTGCACGTGCTCTCAACTTGCAGTCAGATATCAGGGACTAGGGGTGGGTAGGAGTACATGGGAAGACTATCTGTTTCCAGAGTTTCTGAAACTATCATTCTCTTTTTAAGGTGCAAACATTCACCCTTTGAAGGACTATAACTCTTGAACTTTCTGGAACCTCCTTCCTCGTGTCCCATCCTTCTTCCTTGTCCAGTTTAGACATTCTTACAAATGGAGGCAAAGAACTGTGGAGTTGATTCATATCATCCCAGAGAAGTCACACCGTGAGCTGAAGGTAAGGTTCACGTGGTCTGACAATTGTTCAAAAAGAAGGTTACAGACATTCCAGGGTTACTGTGGTGATGGTTAGGAAACCCCACTAATGTTTGTTAATAAAAAGCAGAGTAAGGAACTCAGCTGACTCTGTATAACAGTCTTTACTGAAAAGGCACTGAAAAGGTAAATAATGTGTATAAGGAGCGCTCCAGTGCCTTAGTAAACAGGTCGATAGACGCAAGAACATCTGATGAAACATGACTTATGGTGGTGCACAAAGGCCTCCAAAGAAAACACATGAGAGTGGAGAACACGTACTACTATTACTATTGGAGCAGATATGCTAATATGAGACTATTCTAATGATTTGTGTATACATACATAATGAGAAAATAATGACAATTGAAACTAATAATTGAAAATAACGTGTACTGTGTAAAATGTGCCCACGTGGAGTGGTCACCATGTGTGTTAACAGTACTAAAAATAATGTGAAAATATAAGAATTATGTATTAGTATGTCATAACTGATGATATAACCTATGTTTTATGATGCTTTGTATCCTAAACTTAGCTGAATTAGAGGCCTGGTCTGCGCTGGGCCTTGCTTGCTTAAATGTTGAGACGCGCTGAGCTACCGAGTACTGGAACTGGAGAAAAGGACCTTGAACTGTACAGAGTTCAAAATGAGCTCTGCTAGAATTTTCTGCAATGTACCAGCGGACAGGAGACGATCAGAACAAATTGATACAATTATGTGTAGAGTAGGCTAAATGTACTTTCCCAGGACTTGAACAATGGGAGCACTGACTAAGAGACTGTGGGCAACAATTTTGTTACCTGAAGAGCCGGATGATGTTCTCATCGACGGGGAGACCAATCATATTAATGGAACTTGATGCTTGAACTGACGCAAGCAAGTGGTAAACAAAAACTATAGGTTAGAGTCATAACCCCTGATAAGGTTGACCAATTAGCAATTTGTGGGACGGACTGAGAGATCTTAATAAAAAGTCACGACACGAGAAGGGAAATCAGAGTGGAGAGGCGAAAGTTGATGACGTCAGTAGACGCTGTCCGAAGTACTGATATTTGGGCTTGCTCCCTGTGAGCCCGGGACTTGCTGATGACTGATGACCTGGAGATGAAGACTGACTCGTTGCTAATCTATCTTGGATAGGTGGCTATAAATGTTGACTGACTAATGTGTGCTTTTTCCTTCTAGGTACCAACTGCGCTGCTTAGAATGTTTTTCTCTCTTAGTTAGATTTTTCCAAAATAATGATTTTTGACTAAATAGTTTTTCGCATGAAGACCCACATGCTGATGCTAATCTGAGATGGGTAGGCTGACAAGGGCGATGTAATGGTGACTTTGGACTGACTGACTTGCATTGTTAAATTATCCTATGATTTTGAAATTGCCAACTTAGGTTTATGTTGTTTTGCTTATTAATAATATCTTGATGAATTACTGCTCATAATGCTAATAAAGTTTGATAAACCCTGGATTCTCCAAATAAAGGTTTTGATTAGATTTGTAACTAATAGGGAATAAAACTAATTAACCTTCTTGAGAGTGATGGTACTTTCTTATTAGTCTAGGTTTTATGGTATTACATGTTTGGTTTTAATATTTTTGATGTTCCACTGGTTACCACTTACCTAGGATACTCTATGCGAGCCAAAAAATTAATCGACCTATATGCGTCCCCTTGTAAGTCTACTTACTAAGGACAAGGCACGCTAGGACTACCTACACACTGAATTTGAAGGTGAGCCTGCTCCTACACATGGTAGTGCCAACCTGACACACTTCCATGAGTGGATATCATCCAATAGAGTGAGCCGTCTAGCTAAATCTAATTTTCTGGAATTCAGAAACATTGCATGTCTATTTATAGGAATGGCTGGAAATTATTTACTGAAGACAGCATATATAACTAGTGTAAAACATTTCCACATACCTGACAGCCATTCATCTGTGATGCTAATCCTATAAAGAGCTTTGTCTGTTCTTGCACTGACCTTTCTCAGAAAAGAAGTGAGGGCCGCTGTGAGTCACTGTGCGCAAAACTGTGGAGGAGTGGGCACAAGAAGATTCGACATAACTACTTAACAGCACGTACAAGTTGTTACTATGAGTGCTACTATGAGTGCCTCTGTCTGGTTCTTCTTTTCCAAAGGGTCAACTAAGTGACAAAAAGCTGGAGGGGGGAATAACATTCAACAGCTCAGTACAATCCCAACTCTATAGTCAGCATAGTTGGTGAGACTGGGTCATTGGGAATGGTATCCTCTTTAGGGCAACTTTACAAACATAATATTTTCACTTAACTTACGCCTCCCCTGGCTTTAGAATTCATGTGTTATTTAATGTTAGCTTTGAAAAGCATGGAAACACAAACAAATTAGAAAAGAACATGATGCAAAAGTCACTATTCACGATAGTGCAACATTCAGAAGTCGACGGGGATAAGCACTGGAACCATGCTGCAATGGTTGTTTTATTCATGAGCCAATAACACCAATTTGCCTTACACCCCTCTACCAATATTCACATATGTGCCTATCTTTTTCCCAGTTGTCTCAAGAATAGGTGGTTAAGTACACAACTATTTTTTCTTAGGGCCTGATTTAGATCTTGGCGCATGGAATACTCCATCACATGTGACAGATATCCTGTCCACCGTATTACGATCCCCATAGGATATAATTTGATCGTAATCTGGCAGACGGGATATCTGTAATGTTTGTGACAGAGTATTTCCCTCCACCAAGATATGTCAGGTCCTGTATCTAGACCATTCATAACCTGGTGTGAATACATCTATTTTAGCCCTGGCCTTTAAAAACAGCTTTGCCTATTGTTTTTAGGAAAACATATTATGTATTATACATACATATAGAGAGGAGTTTTGTCAGACCTTCTCTTCCATTGGTCTGTGGTGATATCATTCACAAATTTATTTCACCTATTACAGCTCAAAGTGCTTGTTACTAGGTCAGACAACTTCAGCAAATGGCTCACTTCACTGTGAGTGACAGGATTCTGTGTGTGTACGGTGTGCACATTATCAATACATTTATTCCACGGCGGGTGTGCCAATATGTGTAAAAGATTATTAATATATTTAATAAATTGTATGTATTTCTTTTTTGGGTTTTTTCCCCAAAGGCTCTGCATCTCCCCTTACATTGATGAACTGCTGCTCGCTGCTGCTTGTTATTTTATTACTCAAAGCCAACATATAAAATGGCCGTGGCAGCTTTGGAAAGCATAGTTAGAGTGTACTTCAGTAGGGATCATAAAATAAAATCTATCACAGAGAAAGGTGACACTATGTTTTGTGTCAATATACTGAATTATTATAATGTAATAAAGATACCAATATTTAAAAAAAAAATAACAATAAATTGTTACTTTTTACCCTAATAGGCAAAGGCCATTTTGCGAAGCACAAATGAAACACATTCTCATTATTTGCTCCAAAGCATCGCCAGCCATGTTTTTCATTGCTCTTGGGGAATAAAATATAGATACCGACCATTCTAGGAAATATTTTCACTCATTATGTATGCTTGTCAGAAGAATATTTTTATTGCTCCTGCAAGATGGCTGGCACCAGTTTGCACTGATGTAGGAGGGTTGTATGACCTCGTAGTTTATTAAGACGAGGATAAAACATCTAGTCTCAATAAGTGGTTGCCTCATACAGCCCATCAGACCCCTCTCTTGGCTGGAATGAAATAACCCATTAATTTGCCTTAAACATCATTGGAAACCCATTTCAAGACCAGAGGCAACCATTATACATTGTTCCTTTAATGGTACTCCACACAGCACTTTAAAGAAGTTAACGTCACAAAGAAAACATTCCAGAACAGAACAGAACATTCAATAAACATAACAAGTCTGTGCAGTCAATAATCTGCTTCTTTTGAATGCTGCTCCGTGTACAGATAAGTACTATTTGCGCCTCATCATTCTTACCTTGTGGTTAGTTTTTGACTTTGGGTTTGCTGTATTTTTTCCAATTTCGAATTCATTGAAATTCTTTTATTCCTGTTTGCCTTTCTTTTGTTAATGGTCCAGCCCGTTTGTTTAATTCACCTTGTGGGTTTGAGGCACTCAAGGCCAACGGGGACGCTTGGCTTGCCTTGGGGAGTTTTGCCGATAGTTTTATCTATCCTGGTTGCACTGGTTTGACAGTTTCCTCTCGGTGACCTCAGGGCCAACAGAGCTTGCAACCGAGCGCTCGTGAGTATTGGGGGGGGGGGAACACCCGCACGTGCTGAGCAGGTGTATTTATTTATTTATTTTACATCTAAAGTCGAGACACCTCGTCCATATTAGAGGACAGCATTGGTCAACGGTTATCTGACCCAGTGCAACATTTCAGCGCCATCTTTGTGTGGGTTAAAGCCTATTAGCGCAAAATTAGTTTACGCAGCCGTACGGAGACATTGTAATGCATCAACGCTGTCAGTTGACAGTTACAGTTTCCCTAGCTACAGCTGATCGCGACTAGTAGCAAGACTTTATTTAGAAATACGGACATAGAAAGACAGGCATACCCTTCAATTTAAAAGTATCACTTTCAGGTTTGATTCTAATTTCCTGAACTGGTCCATCTTCTACTATTGCCTCCTGATGCTGGACTGTCGAGAGAATAATATTTCATTAACTGTATTTATCATTATGCTAAGCACCGGTGACTGGGGAAGGGTTTGTGTTTTCTTTTGATTTGTGTTTTTTTTTTGTGATAATGTTGCAGTCTGACCTCTTTGAAGCAGAGACCAAAGCGCCATGTTATTCCCCAGAAAAACTTGATAGGCAATAAATGCTGCACCTAAGAAATACTGAATGCCTTGCTGTCCGTTTTATTGTCTATGATAATTATCACACTCAATAAAGTGGGCCAGGGGCCTTTTAATGGTTTCTGACTCAGAATGAAGGGACCCGCGGAGAGAGAGACGCCTTCAAAACCAATTAAGGGCCCATACTGAAGGAGGTGTATGTCTATATATACTTCTGAAATTTCCACATGTACTCCTACCAGGTTGATTCCTTACAGTGTCAGATCGGTAAGAGAGGATGTTCCATCCTTGTTGGAGTCTAGCTGTCAGCTACAAATTAGACCCTCATTAAAAGAGGATAGACGATTTTCAAAGAAACAAATAACTTCTTTGGCTTTACAAGATGAAGAAACGGGTTCCTATTCAGTACTGATTATTCAGGCCCAGATACTGATTCCGGTATGTGTGATGGTACTCCTTTGGACTTGTTTGTAGCACCAGAGACTCACTGAAGTAACAGCAGCAACACTAGGAAGTAATCCGATGAAGTGAGTGTGTCTCCTGTGTACATGAGGTGAATATGTGGTCTCTCTCCATTGCATAATGAAGCCACTATGGACGAGTGATCAATCATGGCATTCCCTAGAGTCAGTCCATCTTTATCCTGTCTTATGTCAGGTTGTCTTGATCTAACAAGGATCAAGTCTAAAACCATGTTCATGTACCTCCTAACAGTGCTTTCATCATTTCTAATGTGAGCCGGATTCTAGAGAGATCAGAAAGAAAGCCTCTGTTATCACCTGCTATTGGATATATAAAACAAAGGGCATATTCTTGTATTACAGGTTTAACAAGTCCAAGGTGACCTTTTGGGTCTGACCAACTGTTTAGGACATGTATTGGAACTCCCCTCTGTAGGAGGCTGGCCTTCTATAGAGTGTGCAAAGGTAGGCACACTGTGCAGGGGTCCAGGCAACCACACATTGGTTCACAGAGTCAAAACTAGATCACCTAATGCTCACATTTTTAAGGTAGCTATGTCGACCAGTTAGGACAATCTTGCAGAAGTGCAACGCATTTGTATCACACAATGTCAATCATGCACCTCACACACTTAAAGGAATAACTTGAGATCAATTTATAAACAGACTTCCGATTTTTATGTCATTTTTATGACCAAGATTATCAAAATTGGTTACTTGTCTAGTACTTTAACTACTTTTTGAGATATGGATATTTGAAGTTTAATAAAAATTGTCTTTTTGTGCATAAGTACGCACCATAGCAATCAATAGAAGGTCCCCTTTAAAAATACATATAAAATCATACAGTTGGTTGACCAAGTTCTTCTATTGCAGGTTGGTTGAGATCTTCGGTGGGCACACTGTGCCAGCAAAGAAGTTTGGGCAGCTCCTGGTTCTGGCAGGAGCAGCGATGAAATGTCTCTGGAGCTGGGGCAGTGCCACTGTGAGGGACCATTGGGAAAAGCACTGCAGAGGTAAGTTTAAAGATGGTTCTTAGGTATCCCTTTGGAGTGTCGAGGTCGCGAGGGGTGGAGGACCCTTAGGGAACAGCAGTTTCTTTGTTGCAGGGCACAGGGCAACTGGGTGCAGAGTGAATATGTGAGCCGGGCGCTGTGCGCAGGGATGCCCTCTGGAGCAGGAGGTAAGTTGTTTCAAGGGTCATTTGCAGGACAAGGGGGGGCACTCTGGTGGGAGGGCTGGTGTGTTCCTCAGGTCCCTTGACTGAGGCTATCTCCTGGTCCTTTTTCAGTCCCGGGCGGGCTTGTTTTATTAGTGTCTGACATTAGCTGACCAATACCTAGGGTATTGGTACGGTTTGACCACTGGAGGGTGCAGTGCCACCAAACTTGACACACATTCAGGGTTTGTCCTTGCAGTTGTCGGTGTTTTGTTTGGTCTAGCTGCAATTTCAAGTTTGGGAGCTAGTATCTGATCAAAGAAGTGACCTTCACTGGTTTGCTAGTTTCTTGCTGTTGTAGAGTGGTACCTCCACTCTGGAGGGAGTTCTATGGTGATGTTTGAAGCCTGGAGGTCCTCTGGGGTTCTTTAGAGTTTTTCTAGTTGTCCAGCAGCTCCTCAGTGACGTTTTTTGGGTCCTGGGTGCAGAAGGCAGGGTTTGGCGCCTTTTCTTGGTTGCAGTAGGTTCACAGTTCTCGTGCCTTATATCTTCTTGCTGCTGGTCTTCTTTTGTCCATCAAATCTGATTTCGTGGTCTAGGGGTGCCCACTAAATACTGTATTTAATGGACATTTTAGGAGAAACCTGGTAGTAACCAATGGGTCACCTACCTTTGGGTGGCTATACCTATTAAAGTGAAGATTTCCTGTGGGAATGGTCACTTCCCTATCCCTAATATGCTACTTTCCTTCTATCCAAAATGGAGAAAAATTAAATGGTGTGCCCACCTCACAGGCAACACCTTAGGAGTGGTGCATGCCAGGTGGGGTCACTCCTCCTACTCTTTGTGTGAGTCTCCAGCCGTTGCTTCCACCAAAAGTGGGGGTTTGCACAGGAGTTACCATCTGCTGCTTAGGAGCAGGCCTGGGGGTCGAGTTTCAAAGGTGGTTAGCCCTTTGAAGCTCGTCGCCAGGGCAGTACACACTCCTGAGGGTGGGGGTGATTGCTTTGTTCTACAAACCAGAGAGACATATCTCTCCCCCAAGGTTTGTAGATTGGGTGTCTGGAGGTGGCACGCTAGATAGAACCAGTCAGCAACCATGCAAGGGTAGATAGCTTTTGCAGTGGACACCTCTAAGTTGACCCCTAGGTAAATCTAGGGATAAATCCAGTACTGGTACCAGTTTGGATTTGTCATTCTGAGTTGTTTTATACCAAACAACCCAGGGTTCAGAGTGGCCATCATGTAGCTGGGAAACTAGTATTGACCAGTGTCCAGCACATGTATTAAAATGGCTGCTCTGTTCACTCACTATGTCCCAGGTTTGGCAAGGACACAGTGGGGGCATATTGCTCATACAGCTATGCCCTCACATATAATGTGGGGCACCCTGCCTTAGAGCTGGAGGGCCTGCCAGAGGGCTGTCTTACCCATAGTGTATGCAGTGTATGGTGGACAGGGCACACAGGCAGTGTACCATGTCAAGTTTGTGTTTTAGGCTTGCACCAGGACACCCAGCCTGCAATGGCAGTGCTGGGTGCATTTGGATGTATGGCCCTTGAGGGTGGCACAATAAGTCCTGCTGCCCTCAGTGGCCTACACTTAATACCCCATGGCCTGGATACCTAAGTACCTTTTACTAGAGATTTATAGCTAAAGGTGTACCAAATTGTGCCAATGCATCCCAATACTTTTAGGGAAAGAGCTCTGGCCCAGGGAATCCGGTTAGCAAGGGCCCTGGGCACTACAATATCTAGGCTACATCATATGTCAGGCAACAAGTGGGGGCTAACCATGTCAAAAAGAGGCCCTTTCTCATACCTTCCTGATCAGGACTGCAATGCCACTTTTTCAATAGGCTACTCGGGAGAGCTGGTCCTACACCATAAGATGTGACTTCCTAATGAAAGCACCTAGCCTACCCAGTCATGTTGTAATTCATCACTTTCAGAGAGATATGTTTCCTGGTTTAAAGATGTATCTGGGCGTTTGGTGGCAAGGAATATTCATATCTTCTTTCTTATTATAAAATGGGGAAGACCATTCACATTTAAGGAGAGCGTTGAAAGGTCTTTTCTGCTGATGAAAACCATTGTTGGGTTCCACCTCAAGAAGAGGGTATTGTGTAATTACTCCTGTGGTGTGTCCTTGGAAGGTACCCCATATTGGGGGGGAGGTGAAGTGTTGGGTTGTGTAAATCATGTGCTCAAAAGTAGTGTCTCTGGAGGGTAGTAAACAGAGTAAGAAGTGGGTTATCGTAGGTGGTCGATTAAACACAGTCTATGCTGTGCCCTGATCTTAGGCAATCGCCTGGTTCCAACTGTGGAGATGATGCTGGACCTGAATCCCAGGTGGGGCAGCCTAGTAACAATTGTCTGGTTCCATCAACTGCCCCCAGAGGGGAAAGGGGGATGGGATGAAAAAAGAAAAGATTAATTTGTGTCACTGAGAGAACTTCTCTGCTGTTTCGCGCACTGCCTAGTAGGATCGGGACACCCTGGACCTCATTATCCTTAATGCAGGTGTGGTACACTCAAAACAACAAGAGGCAATGTTACCCATAGGTTCCCAACTCAAATGATCTATTCATTGTTTACGCTATATATACACTTACAGACTTTATCAAAAATATTGCATGACAGACAGCAGAAACCGTTTTAAGAATAAACTAGAGATTTTCTGGCACTCCGGAACATACAGGGTTCAGAATCAAACTTGATTACAACTTTAAGCTCTAGAAGTTTCTCCAAAAATACTAGGTACAACTAGTCAAGAAACACAGTGGCAAACTTTCAGTATGGGTACAATAGAGTTCAGAGCACTGCAGTGAAAGAGTCCATAGTGCTGGGCTGCAAGGGGTTAATACTTTTTTAGCGCTGCATTTGCACCACTTTTTTAATGCAAAACCGGCACAAACTTACAAAATACAATTGTATTTTGCAAGTTTGCACCGATTTTGCGTCAAAAAATGATGCAAATATAGCGCTAAAAATGTAGAAATATGGGCCTCAATGTCCAATGACCAAAAACATGCTCACACCTTCATAGGAATCAGTCCTTGAATTATATGCATTTGCTAACCCATGGATTAGTGTGCACTAACCCGAAGGGAAAGTGCATAGCCTTGTCTAGTACTTTAACAAGAATCTGAAGACAACAGAAGACTCTGATTCAAGAAGCTCAAGAGGATGCAGAATCGTAGCTCGCAAAGGAAGACACTAAGGCCCATATTTAGACTTTTTTAGCACCGCATTTGCGTCATTTTTTGACGCAAAAGCAGCGCAAACTTACAAAATACAATTGTATTTTGTGTTTGTAAGTTTGCGGCGCTTTTGCGTCGAAAAGCGGCGCAAATGCGTTGCTAAAAAAGTATAAATATGGGCCTAGAAGTGTTGCAGGAGCCAGGGTCGCAGGATCATCAGGAAGGCTTGGAAGACTATAGCGCTGAAAGTTTCGGGGAACTCAGGAGGTAAGTGCAGGGATGATGTTTGCGCAGGACTGGAACCAGGCCAAGCCCCGAGTCAGGTTCAGATGGGATATTTATTCCCTGATGTGAAAGACTGTTCCAGAAGGGAACATGTCCCACGGGGAAGCAGGGAATATTCCAATGAACCTGAGGAAAATCATGTGTTACATGCAACGCATATGAGGCCTTGCAGGTGGCAGGTGTAAACAGTAAATGCAAACAATTACCAAATATAACGGTACCTCAAGTGCATGATGATACAGTTCAATTGTTCACAATGGAAGTGTAACTTATCCTATAAAGATACGTGATAACTCGCTGGTGCAAACAAACTAAACTTGCTTAGCAACAGAACAGGATGGTCAATGATTCAGGCTTCCTGGGAGGGGAATCATTTAGTACTCGAGACTGGAAGGTGCCATTAGAGAAGGATGACTTGGAGTGCTCGGGACAGGTAGGCGGCACAAGGGAATTGTGACATGAGCCACACGAGTAAAACCCACAACGCAAAGGGCACAAGATGGAGTTGTGACATTAATTACATGGCAAATATAACATCTCAGCCCCTGATCTGAAGAATGTGGAATTCAGTGGATCTTGTGAAAGTACCCCTATGAGAAGCATTTTAATTCAACTTCATATTGACTACTTACAAACATTGACCTGTTTCTTCCTGCACATCAACTAATGACACATTGCAGGTTATGTTAAAGTGTGTATGAAGTGCATCTAGGAGTCCTTAAGGGATGATCCTGATCTATCAATGAATCCTGTGTGTTTCCGGGCTCTACTTCTGTTACCTGATTCCCAGCAACACATGACTATCTCCAGTCATTCTGTCTCATCCAACTGTGAAGTGGCATGGGAGCTCCTCTGATATGGGAATGCCTCTTTGTTAGAAATGGGGTTTCTGGTTGGCTAGGGCATGCACCTAAGCCAGGCAGAACCCACCCACTCTAGTCAGGGCAAGGGAGTTACACACCCAAGATAACCCCTGCTCACCCCCTTGGGAGCTTGGCATGAGCAGTCAGGCCTAACCCGGAGGCAATGTGTAAAGCGTTTGCACAATACACGTGACGCAATATGTACACCACAAAGTAAACACAACACTGAGCTATGTAAAAATAAACTGTATTGCACACAACATAATTAGTCCAAACATTACACGTCAGTAATACCCTCCTACCTTAGCAGTTGTCACGTAAGTACTCAGGATTCTGCAACATAAGCAATAGCCAAGAATCACAGTAAATAAATGCACTTGTCATAGAAACCTCATACGTGCCATAAAGGAATATTATTACATATGCCAACTCATGAAAAGTATAGATATCCTTAGGAAAATAACCTTAGACACAACCACCCGCCCAGTAAACCCAAAAGTACCTGGTTCTTGTAGAACAAGCCACTCCTAGTGCCTGGAAGATCGATATAGGAGCCCCGGCGCTCCTATGTGCTCAACGGGGGCCATGCTTGGCTCCTAGGGGAGAAGGGCAGTTGGCACCCTTTCCAATTTCCTAACGGGCCCCTCCTGGGGCTTGCGATCTCTGGGGGCCGACACCGGGCCTCCACTGGCCCTTCCTCTAAGGAAGGGCCACCAAAAATGCCCAAAGGTAAGTTACTGGGGCGATCGCGCTCCTAAGGCAGTGGCCGGGGGAAAAGGAACTCCCTTTCCGCTCCTCGTGCCCTGCGCCTGGTGGATGGTGCACGCCATAAAGAGTGCTTCGCCCCGGGGGCACGTTTGAAGCGCACTCGCTCCTCATTTCCTGCTTTTGGTGCCCTGGGGGCACTGGATAGAGCACGACACGCCCCGACAATAAAAGTACACTCAGGCTGCGGGGTGATTCGGGCAGCACGTGAAGCACTTTAAAAAAGCACGAGAGGCATCACTTGGATCCCGGCAACTGTGCGCAGGAGGCACAAGGGGGCCCAAGGAAGCACTCTTCTAGGCGCTTACAACATCCAAGGGAACACTCCTCATGCAGAAGATGATTTCAGGGGTCAGGGGCCACGGCACCCTGCCCCTGGGGACAAGCGTGAAAAAGGAGCTCAGGGCTGGCGGACCCAGCTACAGGCCAGCACAAGGGTTGCAGATGGTGGCAGTTCCTACTAGTGACCAGGCAGGTCACAAGTCAGCACAGCAGCAGCAGTCCAAGGTGGGCCCTGGTGAGTCCTTTCCGCACCGTCCAATGTCCGGTTTCAGGTAAGTCTCTTCAAAATTCAAGAATGTCCAAATTATGGGGAAAATTCCCCTGTACTTATACTCAGTCTGCAGTGTCTCTTACAATGAGGAGGAGAGGGGGTTCCAACCAGTTACAACTGGATCTGGGAGTGCGCCTTCTCTCCTCCAAACATCAGTGGGGGGGTAAAGAACCCTATTGTGCGAGGCCAGGGCATAGCCTTTCCAAATGCAGGTGTTCCCGCCTCTCCCTTCTCTCAGCCCAAGAAGACCATACAATATGTAGATGCAACTCTGTGACACCTCCACCCTCCCTGTGTACAGGCTGTCTGAAAAGTATGCACAAAGCCCCAACTGTCAATCTGCCCAGACGTGGATTGGAGACAAGCTGCAAAACACCAGAGTCATAAGCACAGATAAATGCGCACTTTCTAGAAGTGGCATTTTTGTAATAGTAATAAAAAATACACTTACACTAGTAAGCACCATTTCTTATCACTATAACAACCATACCAAACATGCCTACGCTACCCCTTATAAGTCAGACAATATCCCCTTACACATAAGGCAGGGCATTTCCAATGCAATCCTACGAGAATGCAGCACTCACAGCAGTGAGGCACCAAGTTAGACTGTTTGTCACTACAAGGACAGGCCACACAATCTGGCACGTGTCCTGCCTTCTACATACATGGCACCCTGCCCAGAGGGCTAGCTAGGGCGTGCCTTAGGGGTGACTTACATGTAGTAAAAGCGGAGTTCTGGGCCTGGTAAATTTAGATGCCAGGTCCCTGTGGCAGAAAACTGCGCACACAGGCCCTGCGCTAGCCTGAGACAGGTTTGAAAGGCTACTTCAGTGGGCGGCACAAGCAGTGCTGCAGGTCCACTAGTAGCATTTAATTTACAGGCCCTGGGTATAGGGATACCACTTTACAAGGGACTTATAAGTAAATTAAATATGCCAATTAGGTATAAGCCAATCATACCAATTTTACAAGGGAGAGCACATGCATTTTAGCACTGGTTAGCAGTGAAAAAGTGCTTAGAGTCATAACGTCAGCCAACAAAGATCAGAAAAATAAGGAGGCAAAAGGCAAAAAGTCTGGGGAATGACCCTGGAAAAGGGCCAGGTCAACACTCTTCATGTATGGTCATCCTTAGGTTTTTAGACTGATGCTACTGGATTTTTGACTCTAGTGCCTGTGCCCTGACCCGAAACTGTGTATGTATGATTAGAGTGTTCCCAATTGGCATAAGCTAACTCACGTAAGTCCATGGTACATGGTACCCAGGGTCCCAGGACCCGTAAGTTGGAAGGTCACCGCAGGGACTGCAGCACTGATTGTACCACCCTGAGTGTGGAAAAAATAAGAACATTGCTCCTAGTCTGCCACTGCAGACCGGAAGGGCAGTTCGACTTTGCCACTTAAAGTTATGGCAAAACAAGTCTTCCTTTTTAATGTACATAAGTCTCCCCTAAAGCAGGTCTAGTGAGCCCTAAGACAGAATGCTGTACATTATAAAGTGTAACATGCTTTACATGTTCCAACAGGAAAAACTCTGCAATTGTAGTTTCGACTGTGGAAGAGGCTAGTAAGCCCATTGGCCAGTGCAGTGTGGCAGGCTGTCACTGCAGCCTTGCTAACTTCTTACCGGGACTATTAAAGTTAATACTGTAAGGTATCAAACAACTCTTTACATTAAGCCTTACTTGATACCCAAAGTCAAAATTAATGTAACTTGATGCAGTGTGCAACTTTTATAAAGTTGCCACTTCGTTGCCCTAAATCCAGTGCGTAATTTGTGGTTGTTGTTTCCGGTGCCCCGCACCGGTACTTATTTTTTAGGTCTGGCACTTCTTTTTCTGCATCAAGCATTTACTATGAGCAAAAGACACATATGGGAAAGACGGAGGAAGAGAAAAACAAAAAAGTGTCACAAAGGGAGAAAGCAGAAAGCTGCATGAATGATCTGAAGAGGCAGGGAGTGGCTGTAAATGGATTGAAGAGGCCCTAGATGGCTTTAGGTTTACGCTGCCTCAGTATCCTGTGCTCGCACATTCAATTGCAGCAGCCGGCTATTTAAGAGGAGGGCTTTGGACACTGGCACGTTTTTATTTACAATTTAAGTACTGCCTAAATCCCCTGAGCCTGTCCACAACTGCACACCGGGTTTCTACTTGAGACAGCATTCTGCCCTCCTGGGGAGACATGCAAATGAGTCCCACGAAAGTAGACATTAACAACCTGCATGGGAGAGAGGTGTTATCTCTCCATGGCAGGAAGCCACACTGGTGTTGAGCTAAAAGATAAGTGTTGAAGGTGAAGCTCCCTTTGAAATAGGGAACACTTGAGAGAGAGGATGCTATATTGTTGAGGTAGTTGGGCTGGCTCTCAGGAATGAGAGGGAAAACCAGTTGCCAAATGGATTTTCCAGGGACATATAGCCCCATTAGTGGCCACACTTCTGGGTTTGGCTAGGTAGCTCTGGACTTCAAAAGAGGGGTTCTGCAATATTGAAAGTTGACAGAATGGTGCATCCTAGGATGGCCTGAGGCCACACTTCACAGAAAGTGGTCATCAAGAAAAAGGGAACCTAGTAGTCCATTGGCAACTGATGGCATCCAAAATGAGGGCATTTTCGGGGCACATTAATGGCACCTCTGGCACCCAGAACTTAGATCTGGTTGGGCTGGAGAAAAGGAGTGAAGAAGAACTGCCCTGTTGCACCAATTACCTGGCAAAGAGAGGCTGCATCTCCGTGGACTGCACCTGCTGTACATGGTGGCTAGCAAAGGAGAAGGGACTGTGCCTGCTGTGTCCTGCTCATGGAGAAGTTGTCTCCAGAGCCCAGCTCATGCAAGAGACTCCAAGGGTCAGTTGGCTGACCTCTTGTTCACAACACAGGACCATAAGAGCTGAAGAAGCCTGGGGTGAGTTGGTAGCTCAAATCTTCAAGCCACCATTTATGTAACAGTGCAACACCAGAGACAAGGACAAAATGCTCCACATTGCACCTGATTCTGCTGAATGAAGCCCTCTCCATAAGAAACACTGTAGCTTCTTTGAACTCAGGCATTGCAGCATTTGGGGACAGAAGATCCTCTGTAGTTCAGAAAATGTTAGAATCAGTAGACTGGGAGAATGATCTGAACATGCACAAAAAAGAGCATACAGAATCAGAACTCGGAATTGTGACTTGGGACCAGGACTGAGAAACTTGCCCGGTTCCTCAGGCACAAGTAAGCCTGAACCATGGTCATGGTAAGACAAAAAAATTCCAAGACCGCCATCCACGAGTGTGCATTGGCAATCATCTTGTAATCCATTTTGTTATAAAATTAAAAAAACATTTCAAGCAAGTAACCTGTGCATGCACATCCAAGCTCATTCATGCTGACCACTGATGAAGCAGAAATGAAGGTTTTACATTTATTAGCGCTTAAACGTAGTGTTGAAATAATCATGTGTGACTCTAACCGAACTAATAAAGATTGTACGGGGACAAAATGTGCCCTTAGAGTAGTTTGCCAACATTTATAAGCGTGCTTTATATAACGTGGTGTACTAGAATTGCACTAATCCGACATAATCGTAAACGTGTGCTATGATTTGCTTGTTTGAAATGTTTTAGCTTAGCATAACTTTAGTGGAGGCTTTGGCCTAGTTGCCTGGTCTCACGGTTTAGATGCTCGTATTTTTTCCAATGTGCTATTAAACGTGTATTTTTGCTTGAAGCTGTACTTTTCCACTGAGATCGTTCACATGCTTATCTTAAAGTTTCGTGCCAGCCTGGCATATTTTCTCTTTACTCCAAGGTCGATCTGCAGGTGCGGACAATGGAGGCTCTGAAAGTGAGCTAATTGGTATAAAATGTTGCAACTTGCGTACCCATCTCCAAGGATAATGTATGCTTAAGTAAAAGCTTGAGAACTGTTGTTTTTGATTGGACAATTTGAAGCTAACCTATGAACCCTCCAATGGAAGACCCTACTGGATTTGAACTGTTGTCTATAAAAACCAGGTGCACGAGAAGAAATTGGATCATTACGGCCATTACCAGCTCGATACCCGCCATTTGCAGACTTCGTAGCTATTATGGCCCACCTTGCTGCGACGCCATTTTGAAAGAGACTTTGATGCTTTCTCTAATCGAGAGAAAGAGACTTTAAATGATTCTTGCCCTAGAGACTTTAACTTTGATCCCTTTGCATGAAGTAGTAGTTTTACTTTGCCGTCGTGAGGCAATTGCCCCGTCCACCCTGCCCCTTTGCCCCGTCCCATGCCGATCGAAACGGTACCCATGCTGATCGAGAAACGGTACCTGTGCGACGAAGACTTCCTTGTATGCTGATCGTAATTGGTAAATATGAAAGGAAATTGTACAATTGCATTGTGTTTCTTTTAGGTAACCAACTGCTGATTTTTTTTTACAACATCCCTAGTTAAGAGTTTTTCTAAATTAATGTTACTAAATTGTTTTTGCATGAAGTCCCACATGCCGATGCTAATTTGAGGTTAGATGAGGATTCTTTGGTTGCACGATGCAATTTGAGACCTTGTTATGCTGACTAAATGTATGCGATTAGTTCATTACAGATTATAGTATTAGTGATTTGCATTGCAATTATCGAATGCCTTGTGATTCAAATGCTACATAGATTGCACTTGTTTCGCCGTTATGGACAGCTATTAATGTTCATTTATGTTTATCATTTGGTGTTGAGACACATTTATATTGTGCTAGCTTTGTTAATAGGGAAATAAATTCACTAACTTTGAATAAACTGGTGTGGTTATTCCTGACTGAAAGGTCAGGGTTCGCCGAAAATGTATTCTGGATTAATTGTTAAGTGTTATGTTGATCAGGGTATTGCTTATGTCCGTTATTGATTATTGATTTGATGCAATTGATCGATATAAGAGTACGGAGAGTTCCACTTAGTCAAAAGATGCATCGGCCTAAAGAGCATCCGAATACAGGTAAATTACTAGTATGGACCGCTCTATCAGTAGATGGTAGCAGAGGACGGTTACGTCTTTTGGGACCCTGTACTCTTAAAGTACATGGTGTTGAATTAACGGTTACGCCCTTTGAAACCCCACTCGAGAAGTTGAATTAGATTTTTCTTGGATAAAACTGATTGACAGAATGATGATGGGCTAGGTCCACCGCGACTTTCCCGGGATCTCGGAGCTTGCGAATGAAGAGAATGGAGATGTGGAATCGGCGTTGGTGGTACTAGTGACGGTATGAGTGAAGTTAGGGTTTTGCGCTTGCACAGCTTATTGCCGCAGATTGTGTGAAAAGGTTGTGAGGAATTTTTTTCTTTTTAGAGGATAGCGGAGGTACGACTCCGAGTGTAGAAGTAGAGAAGTCGTCGAACTTCATAGAAATAGCGGAGGTGCGACTCCGAGTGTGAGAGTAGGGAAGTCGTCGAACTTCATGTGCGTGTGGCGCTTTGTGCATAAAAAGGTCCACGTGGTTGTTGTTGTTGAGACGGGCCCTGCGAGGTCAAGAGACTCTGGAGTATGTTGATCTATGTTGTGGTCTGGGCGGTTTAGTAGGTTGATCGGGCGTGGTCAACGAGTCGGTACGTGTGTTAAGGGAGTGAAAGAAACTTCGACTTCGGGCTTTGACAAGATTCTAAGTGCACTAGAATAGATCATTGACAAGTTGAGAGCAGTCTGCGGGTCAGATTTGCTTGCGAACGTGGGGACCGAGAAAGATGGAATAACTGCCGAGGCTAGTGAAAAATCCCTAAGGTCCTGAAGCAACTGTGTTACCCTTCCTGTAGTAAACCGACAGATCTGTTTTATTTTTTGGTAGCTCGCGATACATGCAAGACGTTGTTACGAGAGGAGGTGAGTGAAGGAGGACTAGCCGCGAGGCTTTGTCAGCCGCAGTGTGTGTGAGTGTGACGTCACTAGGAGCAGCGCTGGGATAGGTTGGTTGGAGAGAAGGGTTGCGCACGGATTGGACGCATTCCGTGGGGCTCGATTGGAAGGGGAAAGGCAAGCAAAGAGTATTCCGGGAATTAAAGTCACCTATTGATTACAAACTTTGTGTAATAAAAGACGAGAAAATGAAATTTTTTAAAGCATTAAGGAGTGCGATGAAGGGGGAGTCTTACATTAAAGCGAGCGTAGGAGAAGAGACGCCACCCGAAGGTACACCAGCTTACATTGTAATGGAGGAAAAAGGGGTAGCTCCGTGCCTTTGGCTAAAGCAATGGCACAAGCTGACAGAGAAACATGGGAGCGTAGCGTTCCCGATTCACGGGACATTCAATATAAGGATACTAGAGAATTTGAGATTCACGATGTACGACATGAAGGTACCTCCAAGGCCAGCACAGTTTGAGGCTCTAGCAATTTGGGAACTGATGGCTAGACAGCAGCAGCAAAATAAGTTCGAGAACAGGATAAGGAAGGTAGAAAAGACACTAGCGGACGCTAGGTGGGATAATGCACAGAAGGTGTGGAGGTCAGATGTACTGCAGGGGCTAAAATTGTTTCCCGCAATTACTAAGGAAGAAGAGGAGACAGGTAAGAAAGCTACCTGTAAGACAAACAGGAGGTGTTCCAAGGATAGAGAGGACGAGGAAAAGTTGAGAAGAGAAGAGGAGTTAGAGGATGAGGAGTTAATAATGCAATTGCTGAACGACCGTCCACCACCTTATGCAGAGAGTGGACAAGGTCCAAGTACCAGTTCTGCCCCTCCGGCATCGGTACAGAACAATGAAACACAGAGTTCAGGGGCTTCATCGGGATCTAAGGACCCGAGTTTACTGTTCACCCCGCAGATACCGCAGGTTAGGAGAATATATCCAGATGTGCCCATGTTGAAACCAGCAGAAAATTATCAGCCGCAGATTCCAGGATACTATAGCAGTGACAACGG
The DNA here is from genome assembly GCF_031143425.1 of Pleurodeles waltl. NCBI lineage: Eukaryota > Metazoa > Chordata > Amphibia > Caudata > Salamandridae > Pleurodeles > Pleurodeles waltl. The sequence continues at coordinate 239,730,052 of NC_090442.1, read as the reverse complement.
TGCAGGAATGATTCTAGATCCAACCGCAATGGGAGGACAGAATGGTCACAATCCAACAATGGCACAAGCTGAATCAACTCAGTTTTTGATGCCTCAGAAGCAGATGCAGGGGGGAACAGCACATGCTCAGATGACGGGGAGTCAGATGGGCATGCCGGAAATGATGACCCATAGTGTGGGAATGAACATGCCTCAGAACATGGGGAATGAACAAAACCCAGATGCGATATCGCTACCCATTACTGTAGGTCCACCGGTACCTTTGTACAGTCAGCCTAATTTAGGTATGAGCGGTCAGGGATCAATGCTGCAGAATGGGACCGAAAGGAGGTGTATAGAAAACACTCCAGGGATAACTCCTATAGCGGCTCAGCCAAATGGATCTGGGACCTTGATGGAGTTTAGTCCCATATGTGCTCAGTCGACACTGGTGAGGTCGAGTCCCCCACTGATAATACCTCTGTCATCGAATACTGAAAAGTTGCCGCAACCATCAATGGCAGTCGATGTGAACGCTACACTGATGGGGTTGAATGCGCAACAGCTGACACAGTGGTTCAACAGTCTGAATTCCACACAAAGTTCAGCCAGTGGGAAGGGAGAAGATTATCTGAATAGGGTGAGATTGAACATGGAAGCACAAGAATTGGTGGAAGGGACTATGGGTGTGAATAGGTTAGAGTCCTACTCGGAAGAAGAGCTGAGGTATCTATGTCCCAGGATAACAAAAGAAGTGAACAAGGTACACAAAAGCTTGCAAGAAGTAGCTGACAAAAACGGGGTTGATATAGACAAGACGAAACACTTGAGCAGGAGCTATAGGTTGGATTTTGGGACCACAGATTTTGAACACATGAGGTCAGCAGGCATGAAGGCGCACCTTAGAGAACTGCTGCAGAGTGCACAAGTGTGGAGGTGCTTAGACAAGTGGGAAAGCAGATGGGTAAAGAGGAAGGAAAAGAGGAGGGACAGTGCTACAGAGCTCAACGAGAAAAGACCACAGAGTAGCGAGGCAGTAACCATGTTACCAATGAGGGAGACAGCAGGGGGAAAATTAATACATGTACCATGGCACAGAAGCGACATTCAGTCATTTACGGATGATTTTCCCAAACTGAGAGAGAAACCGATTGAATGGTATCAACAGACTGATAGGTTTGTGAAGCTTGCAAAATGTCTCTGGGAAGACCTGAACACTCTCTTTGAGATTGTAGTTCCAGCAGATTTGTGGGAGGATTGCAAAAGAGCTGTAGGTTGGCCGACAAGTGAACCAGAAAGAGACAGGGAGACGGGTGCACCATCACCTATGGTGATGAGCTTGTACTACAAGGTGATTGAGCATTTGAAGACGAAGGTTGCCGCGAAAAATGTGGATTGGCAGAAGATCGATCGAACGGCCCAAGAGGCTAAAGAGTCGATTCATAGTTACTATGAGAGGTTGTTGAAGGCGTTTAAGAACTACAGTGGCACAGAGACAATAGAGGCGAAGGACATGCTTCATTTTGTGTTCAGATTTGTGGAAGGGCTGAGACCAGAGATAAGCCAGATGATAAAGTCGCATTTGATTTGTTGGCAGTCGAAACCGATTGATGAGGTGTTGAATTATGCGAAATACTGTAGCGACGAAATTGAAGTGAAACAGAAAAAGTTGAAAGAGAAGGTGATGATGATGCAGCTTAAGGCAGCTCAGACAGGTCTGCAAGGTTTGCAAGGGATGCAAGGGTTCCAACAACAGGTACCGCAACCGCAGCCGCAGTTGCAGGGAAATATGGCGTTTCAGCCACAGGCCAGAGGCAGAGGCAGAGGAGGTTTTGTGAATAATGGTCCGGATTTGAATACTGTTGTAACTGGTGTGCAGGCAATGAAGAAGGTGATGCCGTGTCACGTGTGCGGAATTGTCGGTCATTGGAAACGCGAGTGCCCGATGGTGGTGCAGGAAGGTGCAGGTGCAGGTGCAGGTGTTGGTCAGCAAAACAATGATGTCAATGCATTTCAGACAATGAGGGGACCGAAAATGAGAGGTCCAAACCCAAATTTTCAGACCGTAAATCAGTTACAGGGATTACAACCTATGCAGCCGCAGCAGATGCAGATGCACCGTATGCAGATGACGCAAATGCAGCCAATGCAACAGCAGTTTCCCATGGTACCTAATCAGCAAATGCAAATACCTTTGGCACCAATGAGTCAGCAGCAAGTGATGGTTCCTCCACAGGTCTCGGGTCAGGTAATGAGTACAAATGGCACCGTACAACAGTTCCCACTACACAGTGAGAGTGGAATAAACAATGTGTGGGAGAGTGAAAGTTCAGAAGAAGAAGGAGATTGTGTGCTTGCAGCATGCTTGGAAGTTGATCAAAAGGGTCCGTACGTAGAGGGAAGAGTAATGGGTCATCGTGTTTCATTCTTGGTTGACACAGGAGCCACACGTTCAACTGTTAAGAGCAGTGAAGTACCAAATTTGCCACTCTCAGGGAGGACAGTTCAAGTGGTGGGAGTAGCAAACAGGCACCTGACGAACCCAATAACAGATTCGGTACCAGTCAGCATCGGTAACTATCAAGGGGTGCATCAGTTTGTGGTATGTGACTCAAGCCCGATAGCACTGTTAGGAAGAGACCTATTGTGCAAAATGGGTTGTTCGATCATGTGTTCGAACGAAGGAATAACAATCCAGACGAGCAGTGATGGGGAAGAAGAGGACAGTGTAGAGGGGGATGAGATGGAAACTGTCGATGAAGACTGCCCCTTGGATTTGTCTTTTCCCGATGATACCTGAAGAAGATATTCCAGCTGAATTACGGGAGACAGTCGGAAAGGAAGTGTGGGATATGACAGGGAAAGAGGTGGGATTGATGAAAGGAGTGGAACCAGTGAAAGTGACTGTAAAGCCCAATGCAACCTTTCCCCAGACCACGCAATACCACATGGCACAAGACACCCTCATGAAAGTTGCCCAACTTATTGACGAATTTGTAAAACAGGGGGTACTGAAAGAAGTGTTAAGCAGTCCATGTAATTCACCAATAATGGGACTAATAAAGCCAAGTGGAAAGGTCCGACTTGTGCAGGACTTGAGGAAAATAAATGACATCATAGTCAAGTGTTGCCCTGTCGTACCAAATCCAGCTGTGATAATGTTTCAAGTCCCTTGCGATGCCGAATGGTTCTCAGTCATCGACTTGTCACAAGCATTCCTTTCTGTGCCTCTTCATGAGGACAGCCAATTCCTCTTTTGTTTCAAATTCCTAGACAGAGTGTACAGTTGGTGTCGAATTCCTCAAGGGTTTTCTGAGTCACCGTCAATCTTCAATCAGATTTTAAAGAGAGATTTAGAAGCATTAGAATTGCCATTCGAGTCAACCCTAGTACAGTACATTGATGATTTACTGATCGCGTCAAAGACAGAAAGTGGCTGCACAGCCGACACCATTGCTCTGTTGAACCATTTGGGAAGAAATGGACACAAGGTGTCTCCTTCCAAATTGCAGTTCTGTCAGAAGAAAGTGAAATACTTGGGTCACCAGATAGAGAAAGGGTCACGGAGAATAATGAAGGAAAGAATAACAAGCGTACTTCAAATGAGTCCACCCAAGACAAGGAGGGAGGTGAGGAAGTTTTTGGAAATGGTGGGCTACTGTCGCCAGTGGATTCCCAACTTCTCGACTCTAGCAAAGCCTTTACTGAAACTGACCCAGAAGGATGCCTTGGATCAAATTGAACTGAAAGGAGATGAGATGGATGCTTTTGTTGAATTGAAAGAGTGCATGTGCAGGGCTCCAGCTTTAGGTATGCCTGATTACACAAAGCCTTTCACATTGTTTTGTCATGAACGTGATGCATGTTCTCTGTCTGTCTTGACTCAAGCCCATGGTGGCGTAAACAGACCAGTAGCGTATTTTTCAGCTACTTTGGATCCGGTCGCAGCAGCACTCCCAGGGTGTTTGCGCGCCGTAGCAGCAGTTGGTATCAGCCTCACTCAGAGTGAAGGAATAGTGATGGGACACCCAGTAACAGTCATGGTCCCTCACTCAGTTGAGATACTTCTGACCCGCTCCCGAACGCAACACATGACCGGAGCAAGACTCACAAGGTATGAAACGATAATTCTGGGCTCACCGAATGTGCAGCTGAAAAGGTGCACTACGTTGAATCCAGCAACCTTGCTTCCTGGAGAAAATGCTGAAATTGAGAACGCTGAAGACGTCGAGCATGACTGCCTTCAGGTGACTGAATTTTGCACAAAACCTCGACCTGACATTAAGGACACTAAGCTTGATGAAAATGATCAAATTGTTTTTGTTGATGGTTCATGTCTAAGAGATGGGATGGGAATTTTGAAAGCAGGATATGCTGTATGTACTGTAACAGGTGTCTTGGAAGCGGGCTGGCTTCAAGGAGTCTATTCTGCACAAGTAGCAGAACTTGTAGCCCTTACAAGAGCATGTCAACTGTCTGCATTGATGAAAGTCACCATTTACACTGATAGTCAGTACGGGTTCGGAATTGTGCATGACTTTGGCCAACTATGGTCACAGAGAGGTTTCCTGACTTCTTCAGGATCCCCAGTGAAAAACGGGGAGAGAATAAGGGAATTGTTACACGCCATTTAAATGCCAGCCGAAGTTGCAGTGGTAAAGTGTAGTGCTCATACGAAAGGACAGGATTATGTCTCTCTGGGAAATGCATATGCGGATCAAGTCGCAAGATTTTGTGCCTTGAACTGTATATTACTCAGGGATGAATGGAATTCGATAAGTGAACCAGAACTCGAACCAGCTGAAGCATTTGCCTTAAAGGTCGTAGATACAATAGATGAACTAAAAGCATTGCAGAATAACGTCAGGGAAGATGAGAGAGATTCCTGGATTAAATCACAATGTATAAAGAGACCAGATGAGTTATGGGTTTCAAATGAGGGAAAATTTGTTTTGCCAAACAGTCTCTTATCACAGCTTGCGCGGTTCTATCATGGGCAAGCTCACCTAGGGAGAGATGCCATGATAAGATTGTTCAAAACTGATTGGTTTAACCCCAGATTTCGTCAAGCTGCAGAAGCAGTTTGCCATCGATGTGTCACTTGCCAGCAGATGAACCCAGGGAAGGGAACGGTTGTGAACGCGAGCCACATTGGCAGAGCCAGTGGCCCATTTAGTCGAATGCAGATAGACTTCATTGAGATGCCTGTGCATGGAGGTCTAAAGTATGTGTTGGTGATTGTGTGCATTTTTAGTCACTGGATTGAGGCATACCCCACACGTAGAAATGACAGCTTTACAGTTGCAAAGCTATTGTTGAGAGAGTTGATACCACGTTTCTCTTTAGAATCAGATAGGGGAAGTCACTTCAATAACGAGGTGATAAAGTTACTTTGCGAAGCGCTGAACATTGAGCAAAAACTGCATTGTAGCTATCGCCCTGAAGCATCAGGACTGGTGGAGCAGATGAATGGTACACTGAAATCAAGAATGGCGAAAATATGTGCATCGACAAATTTTAAATGGCCTGACGCATTGCCCTTGGTGCTAATGTCAATGAGAAACACCCCTGATAGAAAGACTGGATTGTCTCCGCACGAAATTCTCATGGGCAGGGCTATGAGACTTCCTGCAGTTCCCGCAAACGCGCTTTTGAATATTACAGATGATATGGTGTTAGACTACTGCAAGGGTCTGGCTGACGTGGTTCGCTCTTTCTCTCACCAGGTGGAAGCAACCACCTTACCACCGATCCAAGGTCCAGGACACGCACTGAAAGCAGGTGACTGGGTCGTGGTAAAGAAGCACGTGAGGAAGTCGTGTCTGGAACCCCGTTGGAAAGGCCCTTTCCAAGTGATCCTGACGACAACTACCGCTGTGAAGTGTGCGGGGGTTCCCAACTGGATTCACGCCAGTCACACAAAGAAGGTGTTGTGTCCCACAGATGAGGAAGTTGAAGCGCTAAAACTGCCAGTGCCTGATAAAACAGTGCTGAGTGCTGAGACAGAACAAAACCGAACTGAAAGCGAACAGGCAGAAGCAGGAGAGAGAGAGATATTATTGGAGGATGAAGAGACCAACTCACTTGGGGAAGACCAAGGAGAAAGTTCAGACAGCGACGAAGAAGCTGAGGGTGACAAGGAACCTGAAGCAGCTGAAAGTGATAGAGAGCCTGACGAAAGTAACGGTGACGAAGGGCTCGAAAAAGGTGAAAAAGCAGGAGAGCCTGATCAGAGGAGGGCTTTCCCAGAAGCAGACGATACAGAAAAGGAAAAGGAGAACGTGATCGATTCCCCAGAAAGAGGGGACAAGGCAGGACAGAACGAAAAAGTTCAAGCTTCCACAGAAAAGGTCGCAGGTCCGTCAAATGGACACGGTGCAAAGAGGAGACTAAGTATATCACCAGTAAAACAAAGGACTGGAGAAGGTTTGAACGACGGAGAAAGGCCAAAAGTGAAAGAGAAAAGAAAGGAAGTGTCTGTCGTGGTACCAACCTCAAGTGACGAAAAAGACTTGACAAAAGAGGAAAGTACCAGCGAGGCAGAATCGAAAAGAGAAGCAAAATTGAAAAGGAAAAGGATACCGAACAGAAGATATTCCGGTCCTGAATGGGCATATGCAGTCAATGACGATTGGACTGACGAGTTTGTATCTCTAAGCATCGAGAACGAAGAAGAAGAGATACCGATAGAAAAGAAAAGTTTTATGGACAGTGTTGATTGAAAGGGTGATAAATGACATTGCCTGCTACAATCTAAAGTGAAACAAACAACCAGCTGAGACATTGCTAAACCGGATGAGACATTTGCTAAACCGATAAAGACTGAGTTATTGCCGAATTGAGACAAATGCTGCTAACCGATAAGTGACTGGCCTCTTGAAGAAAACGGTGTGAACATTGCGCTCGTTCAGCTTTGTAACTGAATTGCTAAATAGTTTCTTTATAGGTGCTTCTAGCTCTCTGATTCTATACAGATCATGACGCAAAACAGTAGAAAGAAATATTGTAAATATGTGTGTATAGGCTTGATAATTGCATGTGTACTGATAATAATGGCAATAGTGCTTGCAATGCATGGAAAGGGTGAGAATGAGAGAATTGATGCTTCTACTTTTGCTCCTGTTACTGTCACTGAACTAACCGCATTGAAAAGATTAGAAATAGATGAGAGACTCTTGCATGATAAGAAAGAGCTTTCGTATAATGTTTTCTATCGCTTGCTAACAGAATATGTTGAGACTATGGATGCGAAAGATTGTTATGTGTGTACACAGATACCGACATCAGTAAAGGAAGGGGTGACTTATCACCACATGCCTCTTACATATGGGATTACATGTAGTATAGTAATGTCTAGATTTTATGGTCAAACTAAAATACAGTATTTTTACTCAAATTATGATGTTACCTTTGCTTATGTTGCTATAATAGCGCAGCTAAGCCAGATTGCTAAAGATTGGGATGCTAAAATAATGAGGGAATTTTTCGAGCCAATGCTACCTTTTGAAACGGCTCACGCTCATAGGGAAAACCTTACCTGCTCGCTCTCTGCAGTAGAAATAAGCTTTTTAGATCGCACAGATGATAGAAGGGCACAAATGAATGCGAAATTAGAAAAAGAGCTACATAAGAGGACTTCAGTAGATAATTATGATTTTGCCGCAATAAAGACACAAGGGAAAATAGCTTTAGATGCTTGGCATGTAGGGAAATTTTGTATATATCGAGGTGAATCTTATTATGACAACATTTTTGTAGGAGTGAGTGAGTGTAAACATACGTTTATCTTTAAGGCCAAATGGACATTCATGATGAACGGACTTGACCCTGTCATTCCAGGTGTATATTACATTTGTGGGTATAATGCCTATTATCGTCTTCCAAAGGGATGATGGGGGAGATGTTATTTGGGTATAGTGTTCCCAAAGGTTTATCAACTGGATGACCTATCGATGATTCAAAAGACATCTGGATCCCATCGTATCCAGAAAAGAGAGACCGCAGCTGCTGTGGTAGGAGATATATTTGGAGCCATGAGCCTAAAGTTGTCTACTATAGTGGATAACATGTTGACAAAGTTTTCGGGTGCTATAATCCTGATAGATGCTGAACTTGCAGCGGAAAGAGCTATGACTCTTCAAAATAGGCTTGCTTTAGACATTCTTTTAGCAAAGGATGGCGGCGTTTGCAAAATGCTTGGTGCACGACACTGTTGTACGTATATTCCCGACAATAGTGTGAAGATTAAAACTATGCTTGCTAATCTAACAAAAGAAAGTGCAGATTTGAAGGAATTGAAAGAACCAGGAGTGTGGGAGAAGGTTGGAAAAGGACTTGCTTCAGTGGGAAATTGGATTGGGGGAATTTGGAATGGAATATTGCTAAAAATAATAGAGGGAATTGTGATAGTTATAATTTGCATATTTGGAATTTGGGGAATAAAAAAGGGGAATAATATTGATTATGGAAAGAATTAAAAGAAGGAAGGAAGAGAAAATAATTAAAAGAATGGCAGAAGAATACAAAGCGAAAACTAGGGGAATTAAAAGGAAAAGAGAGCTGACAGAATTTTAATGGAATAAAATTTGTGGGCATGGTTTGGTGTGATTGCAAGTAGTCATCAGAGGAGGGATTGATGAAGCAGAAATGAAGGTTTTACATTTATTAGCGCTTAAACGTAGTGTTGAAATAATCATGTGTGACTCTAACCGAACTAATAAAGATTGTACGGGGACAAAATGTGCCCTTAGAGTAGTTTGCCAACATTTATAAGCGTGCTTTATATAACGTGGTGTACTAGAATTGCACTAATCCAACATAATCGTAAACGTGTGCTATGATTTGCTTGTTTGAAATGTTTTAGCTTAGCATAACTTTAGTGGAGGCTTTGGCCTAGTTGCCTGGTCTCACGGTTTAGATGCTCGTATTTTTTCCAATGTGCTATTAAACGTGTATTTTTGCTTGAAGCTGTACTTTTCCACTGAGATCGTTCACATGCTTATCTTAAAGTTTCGTGCCAGCCTGGCATATTTTCTCTTTACTCCAAGGTCGATCTGCAGGTGCGGACAATGGAGGCTCTGAAAGTGAGCTAATTGGTATAAAATGTTGCAACTTGCGTACCCATCTCCAAGGATAATGTATGCTTAAGTAAAAGCTTGAGAACTGTTGTTTTTGATTGGACAATTTGAAGCTAACCTATGAACCCTCCAATGGAAGACCCTACTGGATTTGAACTGTTGTCTATAAAAACCAGGTGCACGAGAAGAAATTGGATCATTACGGCCATTACCAGCTCGATACCCGCCATTTGCAGACTTCATAGCTATTATGGCCCACCTTGCTGCGACGCCATTTTGAAAGAGACTTTGATGCTTTCTCTAATCGAGAGAAAGAGACTTTAAATGATTCTTGCCCTAGAGACTTTAACTTTGATCCCTTTGCATGAAGTAGTAGTTTTACTTTGCCGCCGTGAGGCAATTGCCCCGTCCACCCTGCCCCTTTGCCCCGTCCCATGCCGATCGAAACGGTACCCATGCTGATCGAGAAACGGTACCTGTGCGACGAAGACTTCCTTGTATGCTGATCGTAATTGGTAAATATGAAAGGAAATTGTACAATTGCATTGTGTTTCTTTTAGGTAACCAACTGCTGATTTTTTTTGACAACATCCCTAGTTAAGAGTTTTTCTAAATTAATGTTACTAAATTGTTTTTGCATGAAGTCCCACATGCCGATGCTAATTTGAGGTTAGATGAGGATTCTTTGGTTGCACGTTGCAATTTGAGACCTTGTTATGCTGACTAAATGTATGCGATTAGTTCATTACAGATTATAGTATTAGTGATTTGCATTGCAATTATCGAATGCCTTGTGATTCAAATGCTACATAGATTGCACTTGTTTCGCCATTATGGACAGCTATTAATGTTCATTTATGTTTATCATTTGGTGTTGAGACACATTTATATTGTGCTAGCTTTGTTAATATAGGGAAATAAATTCACTAACTTTGAATAAACTGGTGTGGTTATTCCTGACTGAAAGGTCAGGGTTCGCCGAAAATGGATTCTGGATTAATTGTTAAGTGTTATGTTGATCAGGGTATTGCTTATGTCCGTTATTGATTATTGATTTGATGCAATTGATCGATATAAGAGTACGGAGAGTTCCACTTAGTCAAAAGATTCATCGGCCTAAAGAGCGTCCGAATACAGGTAAATTACTAGTACGGACCGGACCGCTCTATCACCACTAGCAGCATTTTCCGTTTTTTTTCTTGTGTACGGTCAAAGCAAGCAAGCATTGGCAAAGCCAGTAGCACTGTGCTTTCAAATTAGAGGCAAAGCTGTTTGGCTTTATAGTTTTCACAAAGAGTTCAAGGGACTCATTACAACCTTGGTGGATGGGATACTCCTTCACAAACGTGATGGACATCTCGCTCACCATTTATTGGATATAATGGAACTTGTAATAGGGAGGATGGGATATCAATCTTTCAGTCAAGCGTATTCAACACAGTAGATTGAGTCGTCCAAAGCGGATGTCCCACTTTTTAAATATTGGTCTGAGCACTAGGGATCTCCTTTTCTTCATGTTAGTCTCAAAAAAGAAGTCCTGGGAGATGCTTGTCCAACCAGTGAAATATCAAATATTAGATTCACTCAGGTGCAGAAGGGGGAATCTAAAAAGGAAATGAAACAAAATAGAATAAAAAAATGTAAGCCTAGGTCTAGTGAACATGATATTAAATTTAAGTAAATGTGCACAAGCCATATGCCCACAGGGACTAGGGTATTAATACTTAATAAAGACAATTGTCCATTGGGACTCATTTGCATCGTTATCTATGGTGTTGCACTAAGGCAATATGAACAATCACTGGTTGTTCAATGTGTAACTTTCACTGCAAAGATTCCAATACATTCATAGAAAAAGACAAATAAGCACCTCTTCTGTCTCTTCAGATTTAGTAATGTATCTGATTCAGATGCTGTGCAGTACATACAGTGGAAGCATAATGAATCGTGAAGAGTGAACATGTAAAAATAGACATTAAACAAAACACTGTACAAATCCCAAAGTTGCACTTTAGTTGAAACAAATATCTAGAAGAGATTGTATCTAGTAATTGACATATACTCTCAGTCTATTTTAAAGGCCAACTAAGAAAGGGTGTGTTGACGTTTCAAACCGGAATCACTTGTACTTGGAGGGTCTCATCAGGACCTAGTCATCTGTCTAATGCACCAAACATGCTTGTGCAATTCTGGATATACATGAGGCATCGCCGTCCAAGTATGTAAATTCCTTCTGCTATGTTCTTAAAATGCTTCAGATGCCTTGCTCTTCATCGGTCCCTCATGCTATCACTGCTGCACAGATAGGATAGCCATGTTCAGAATCAATAATGGTGAGAATGGCAACTGGGCTTTTTTGAGAATTCTTTTTTCCATATTGCTCATGGTACTATAGTTGGTCAGGTCATCATCAACTGAGAGGGTCTATAGGTCCTGGCACATGCATGCATGTAGCTCATGGCCTTGCACTAGGCCCTTTTCTTGTCAACAATAGTACAAAACAGATACATTTATTTATTTTTTCAATTTGCCTGTCATGCTACCACAGTCTCTACTAACTCCTGTCACCAACCATAGAAAATTACACTTAAATCAGAGGAGAATTATTATACCCACCATCCAGCCTAATGTGACTACCAACCACCCTTGTGACCTATGCCATAAAAAACAGAAAATTAGAGAACATTCAGAATAACTGTTGGTGCCAACATCAGAACCCAAGCGCCCCCTCCACCAAAGACCCTCATTTGTATTTCCTTTCTCACAAATTTACAGTGTAAAACAAATCACATAAACATAGGCTCAGAATACATAAACAATAACAGGGTTCACACAATGGCCTCCAGGTCACCTACCTAGGCTCACATGCAACCCTGTTAAAGGGTCCCCTCCTGGCCCCTGTCTCATGTTAGCAACAAAAAAACAAAATGACCAAATGACCCAAATGTTGCTTGACCCCCCTGCTACTGTCAAAGCCCAGCTCACCTGAGTCCTTGTTCAGTTCTGATGGAGGTTGAAGACAATCCGACCCCACCCTGAAACTGCTTGTTCCAGCACACTAGTTTTTAAAACAGTGCACTAAGAACAGAAGCTCAAGGGAAGGGGGGAAGTGGATAAAATAAAATAAAGAGACAACACCGTTCTTGCGTTTCCACTGTTGAAGTGCTGCACAAATCTGCGGCCCTTTCTGACTTCTGTAGAAACTGGTGCCTAATGAAACATAAACAAAGAACAGATAAGTACAACCTATTCCTAACTGGGTTCCTGACTATCCCTTTATTTATTAGAAATTCTCTTCTAAAAGTACCTCTTGGATCCTGGTCTCTAGTTTCCAGGTTTGGAATGTGTTACTGCTCTGGGATGTGCTTTCTATTACTCTAAAGTTTCTAAAACATTAAACAAATACCGTTATCAGAATTACCAATATCAAACATTCATCTTAATATAACTAAAGCCTAAATTTCCAATAGCAGACTCACTTTTCCCATATTTCCAGAATCTTTTATAAAACAAATACTGTACTTTTACATCAAAATACAGCATGTAATTTGTGCAAGTCTTTGATTTACTGTTTGCCTTGCTGTTAATGGTTTCCACTGTTCGATTCTTAAAAGTTCCATAAAAAAATGTTTGCTTCACAAAGTTCCGCAAAGTATTCTTGTAACAAAGAGTTTGAATCACAATGTTCGTGGAAGGTATCTTGTTTCAAATTGTCTATACACGAATCCAGATATTGTTGTCAAAGTTCTTTCAGGTAATAAAAAGTTTTGCACTTACTTGTTGCTGACAAGAGATACTGATCAGTCTAACCTTGTCTTCTTTCTCTTTTGCAGGTTGCTTGTAGGAGAGAGGCTGAGGCAAGGAGGAACCGGAAACCGGAAGAAGGAAGAGCCAGCAGCTGCGCCCATTGAAGCCAATGAAAGTCTGTAGAGAGCAGGAGTGCCAGCGCCGAGGGGTCTGTTCTCAGGTAAGCGGGAGGTAGACGAGCACAAGCACTGGGTGATGCTCGGGGGCTACCTTTTATAGACAGGGCTGGGTGTGGTCCTCACACGCTGCACATGTTCTTGAAATGTGTGCAGAGCTGGGTGTGGTTAGAAGAGCTGGGTGTGGTCCTCACATGCTGCACATGTTCTTGAAAGGTGTGCAGAGTTTCAGTTATTATGCAAATGAGTTGAATTAACACATGGCCTAGAGAGGAGTGTTTTAAAGAAGCCTTGGTAAAAGCAAGGCCCAATGTGTAAACAAAACAGCACATTAAACAACATACACAGAAGCCTAGGGGGGGGGAAGGTGAGATAACAAGAAAGGCTTTCAATAGTAAGTTTGAAAGGGAGCTATTACAGAACCCACTAGTGCAGTGAGAGGGGACATGCTCTTTGCTGTGCACAAACCCTAACAGTTGCCCCCCTCAAAGGCCCTCCTACAGGACGGGGTTTTCCTGGATTTTTTAAATAAAACCGTCTAATCAGCTGTGGGGCATGTACATATGATGCTGGTTCCCATGAATTCTCAGATTCATCATATCCTTTCCATTCTACTAAATAAAACAGACGTCCAATAATTCTTTTTGAGTCTTTTATGCTTTTCACTTCATATTCTAGATTTCCCTTAATTGGTATGGGTGGAGGTGGTGGTTCAGGTCGGGTTTTTGGATTGTACGGCTTAAGCAAGGACACATGGAATGTAGTATGTACTGGATATTCTTTTGGTAAATCTAATTTTACTGTTACCGGGTTTACTATGGCAGTTATACTAAAGGGTCCAATGAAACGTGGTTGCAGCTTTCGGGATCCCTCTATGTTTAGGTTCTTTGTGGAGAGCCATACCTTGTCACGATTTTATACATTGGGGCCTCAGATCTGTGTTTGTCTGCTTGTCTTTTCATGCTTTGCTTGTACTTTAATAAATGTTTCCTGGCTTTGTCTTGTATGTCACCTAACCTCGTTAGTCTATCCGTTACTCTAGGTAACAGAGAATCTTCTAACAAAATGGGTATAGCTCTTGGATGATACCCCTGCAAGAAATAGAATGGTGAGCAAAGTAGAGCTGAATGCTCAGTATTATTATAAACAAACTCCGCTACAGGGAGAGCTTCCAACCATTCACTAGAATAATCAGCCAATAAACAACGTAGCGTTTGAAGTAAGGTTTGGTTCAGTCGTTCAGTCTGTCCATCTGTCTCTGGGTGGAAAGCAGTGGATAATGCCACATCTATTTTCAGTTTTTTACATAATTTTTTCCAAAATTTAGAGTTGAACTGGCTCCCTCGGTCTGACACCACTTTGCTTGGCAAACCATGTAAACGTACAATTTCCCTTATAAAAATATCTGCAAATTCTGCCGCCGTGGGTAATTTCCGTAATGGTACAAAATGTGCCATTTTAGATAAAAAATCCACTATAACCAACACTGTTGTGAAGGATTTTACAGGTGGTAAACCTACAATAAAGTCTACACTCACAGTGTGCCAAGGTTGTTTGGGTGTTGGCATTGGTATTAACAAGCCGTCAGGGGCCTTATGAGAAGATTTATGTCTTGCACAAATTGGACAGGTAGTGACAAATTGCTTAATGTCCTTTCTTATAGTGTCCCACCAAAAGTGTTTTTGCACATTTTCCAGGGTTTTTACCCAACCAGGATGACCTGCCAACGGTGAGGCGTGATGCCAAATTATCACCTGTGTTTGTAATTCAGAGGTGGGCACTAACAGCATGTTGTCGTGATACAATAAACCTCGTTGTATTGTGTTATGGGAATCCTTTAACCAATCCTGAGGTGCTATTTGCATGTGTGCATTATATAGATCTGTGATAAAATCCTTCTGTTGTACTGGTGCCAAAAACTTTTGGGGAAGAATAATGGGTTCCCCTATTTTATCTTGTTTCATGTCTGAGGTATGTCCGTATCTAGATAACACATCAGATTGAATTTGTTGTGCACCTGGTCTATAGGTTATTACAAAGTCAAATGTGCTAAAAAAAATTAACCAGCGCATCTGACGTGGTGTTAGTGCTTTAAGTGATCCAAAAAACTGTAGGTTCCTATGATCAGAAAAGATTGTAACTGGGTACTTGGCTCCCATTAAATGGTGCCTCCATTCTGAAAAGGCTACTTTGATAGCTAGTAGTTCCCTTTCAGCCACAGTGTAATTTTGTTCAGCTGGTAATAACTTTTTGGAATAGAAGGCTATAGGATGTAACTGGCCATCTACTGCATCTCGTTGAGAGAGAACTCCTCCTAAAGCTACTTGTGAAGCATCCGCTTCAACAAAAAAGGGCAAGTCAGGATCAGGATGTTTCAGAATTGGGGCTGAAGTGAACTTTTGTTTTAGGAGTTGAAAGGCGTGTGCCGCCTCATCAGTCCAAAGAAATCGTTGCCCTTTCCGCAACAAGGTAGTTATTGGGGCCGCAATGTCTGCAAAATGTGCAATAAACCTCCTATAAAAATTGGCGAAACCCAGAAATTTCTGAATATCTTTTACAGAGGATGGTTCTGGCCAATCAGCAATAGCACTGATTTTCTTTACATCCATAGTTATTCCTTGAGGTGACAGGCAGTATCCTAAAAAGTCCACCTTGCTGACATTAAAAGTACACTTTTCTAACTTAGCAAAAAGATGATTTTCTTTTAACTTTGATAATACTGCACGAACATGTTGGGTATGTTCTTCTGAGTTCTTAGAGTAAATGAGGATGTCATCTATGTATACTATGACACAAACGTCCAGGAATTCGTGTAGGACCTCAGTTATAAAGAACTGAAAGGCCGCAGGGGCATTACATAACCCAAAGGGCATTACTGTGTACTCAAATAAACCAAACTTTGTCTTGAAAGCTGTCTTCCACTCATCCCCCTCTTTTACTCGGACCAGGTGGTAAGCTCCCCGCAGATCTAGTTTAGTGTATACAGTAGAATGTCTTAATTGATCCAACAACACAGGTATTAGAGGAAGAGGATATTTATTCTTTATTGTAGCCTTATTTAGTCCTCTATAATCGATACACGCGCGCAGGGATTTATCCGGCTTCGGGATAAAAAAGAGTGGAGATGACACCGGAGATGTGGAATGACGGATGAACCCAGACTGTAGTAGGTCATCTAGGTAGGTTCTTAAGTATTTGGTTTCTTCGTCAGTCAAAGCATATACTCTGTTATTAGGTAAAGGGGCCCCTGGGATAAGATCTATACGACAGTCATAAGACCGATGTGGGGGCAGCACACTAGCCTTTACTGGATCAAAGACGTCTTTAAAGTCAGAATATTCAGGAGGGAGACTTGGTTCATCTTGTGTAACACTAGCACAGTGTAATACTGTGCTCTGTTCTGTACCTGCTTCTTGATAGCAATTGGTTCTACAGAAAGAGGAATCCAAAGTAACAGTTCTATTCACCCAATCAATTTTTGGGTTATGAGTTGTTAACCAGGGTACCCCGAGAATCAAACCAAAATTAGGAGTATCTATCAGATCAAAGCTAATCACCTCTGTATGCCCGTTCTGACATACCATAACAAGTGGACTTGTTTGTTTTGTGATTAATCCAGAGGTCAATTCTGACCCATCCACTGCACATACTGCTTCTGGACAAGGCTTTAGGCACATAGGAAGTCCTAAATTTTCAGCTAACTTATTATCCACAAAATTTCCTGTCGCGCCTGAGTCCAGTAGGACAGGGAGAGAATGCCTCACTTGGGTAGTAACAATTAAAACGACCTGAATTATGAAATGTCTAGGTATGTGCGGTACCATGAAGGCTGCAGCATTAGAGGTTTGATTAAGATGTTTTCTCGAACAAGTAACCTCTCCCCTTGTCGAGCTTAATCGTTTCCCGATTCAGTTGAGGAGGTGGAAGAAACAGCACCCTTTCGTAGATTTTTAGGCTTTACTGGACATTCTCTGGCAAAGTGACCTGCCCTTCCACAATATAAACATAATTGAAGTTTTCTCCTTCTTTCTTTTTCCTCTGATGTGAGTGGACCTCTGAGTGTCCCTATTTGCATAGGCTCAGGTTCAGGGAGTTTATTATCTGGGTCTTTCCTCTCGTGTCGAATAAAAGTTAACCGTGATTCCAGTTTGTATTTATCTCCCTTTCTTTCTCCTAGTCTATGTTCTAATTTCACAACTAAATCTACAAAGTCCGAATAGTCTTCTGGCAAATCAACGATATGAGCCAGCGTGTCTTTTAACTCGTCTCTCAAACCTTTATAAAAAAGGGAGACACGCTTTTCTTCTGGCCACTGTGTCTCGGTGAGTAAACGATTAAAACTAGTGAGATAGGTCAATAAATCCTTGTTACCTTGTTTAAGATTTAAAAGCTCATTATCACTTGCCTGCATGAAAGTGTGTTTTGCAAAGAGGCTGGTCATGGTACGTTTAAATTGATTCCAATTATGGAGGATGGGATCATCTCTCTCCACGAAAGGAATTGACCAATTGGCTGCTGTGCCACCCAAATAAGACAAGACGAATGCCACTTTCGTAGCATCAGTAGGGAACTGTTGTGGCTTACAAACGAAGTGTAATTGACATTGATTGATAAAAACATGGAATTTG
Source organism: Pleurodeles waltl (assembly GCF_031143425.1). NCBI lineage: Eukaryota > Metazoa > Chordata > Amphibia > Caudata > Salamandridae > Pleurodeles > Pleurodeles waltl. The sequence goes on along the minus strand of NC_090442.1, from coordinate 239,712,445 downwards.
TTACTATCTCCATGAAAACGTTCAGGTGCTGCTAAGGGCACAGCATTAGGAACATTAACAGTGACTTCAACTGGGGGAGGCAAAGTTGTATGTTTTGATGGCGCCCCTGCCTCTGAGGAGGTTTTAAACAAAGGCGTAAAAGCTGTGTTCCACTGAGATTCCTTAAATTTATACCTGCTTAAATCCTGTTTTAAAGAGGTATTCTCCATCTTTAATCTCTCTATTTCCTCTTGTATATGTTGCAAGATGCCAGACACTGATTCATTATGAGCCAAGTCCTCATTTAGGGCCTGCGCCATATCCGTGACGTCAATGCCCTCTATTTCTTCCCCGGTATTCATCGTCCACCAGAACTGAAATTTAAGGCTTGTGCTTCTGTCAAAGCCCAGCTCACCTGAGTCCTTGTTCAGTTCTGATGGAGGTTGAAGACAATCCGACCCCACCCTGAAACTGCTTGTTCCAGCACACTAGTTTTTAAAACAGTGCACTAAGAACAGAAGCTCAAGGGAAGGGGGGAAGTGGATAAAATAAAATAAAGAGACAACACCGTTCTTGCGTTTCCACTGTTGAAGTGCTGCACAAATCTGCGGCCCTTTCTGACTTCTGTAGAAACTGGTGCCTAATGAAACATAAACAAAGAACAGATAAGTACAACCTATTCCTAACTGGGTTCCTGACTATCCCTTTATTTATTAGAAATTCTCTTCTAAAAGTACCTCTTGGATCCTGGTCTCTAGTTTCCAGGTTTGGAATGTGTTACTGCTCTGGGATGTGCTTTCTATTACTCTAAAGCTTCTAATACATTAAACAAATACCGTTATCAGAATTACCAATATCAAACATTCATCTTAATATAACTAAAGCCTAAATTTCCAATAGCAGACTCACTTTTCCCATATTTCCAGAATCTTTTATAAAACAAATACTGTACTTTTACATCAAAATACAGCATGTAATTTGTGCAAGTCTTTGATTTACTGTTTGCCTTGCTGTTAATGGTTTCCACTGTTCGATTCTTAAAAGTTCCATAAAAAAATGTTTGCTTCACAAAGTTCCGCAAAGTATTCTTGTAACAAAGAGTTTGAATCACAATGTTCGTGGAAGGTATCTTGTTTCAAATTGTCTATACACGAATCCAGATATTGTTGTCAAAGTTCTTTCAGGTAATAAAAAGTTTTGCTGACAAGAGATACTGATCAGTCTAACCTTGTCTTCTTTCTCTTTTGCAGGTTGCTTGTAGGAGAGAGGCTGAGGCAAGGAGGAACCGGAAACCGGAAGAAGGAAGAGCCAGCAGCTGCGCCCATTGAAGCCAATGAAAGTCTGTAGAGAGCAGGAGTGCCAGCGCCGAGGGGTCTGTTCTCAGGTAAGCGGGAGGTAGACGAGCACAAGCACTGGGTGAGGCTCGGGGGCTACCTTTTATAGACAGGGCTGGGTGTGGTCCTCACACGCTGCACATGTTCTTGAAAGGTGTGCAGAGCTGGGTGTGGTTAGAAGAGCTGGGTGTGGTCCTCACATGCTGCACATGTTCTTGAAAGGTGTGCAGAGTTTCAGTTATTATGCAAATGAGTTGAATTAACACATGGCCTAGAGAGGA